>NC_064626.1:307027207-307330237 GCF_023864275.1 Schistocerca cancellata
GAAGCTTAACATGGCTCAACTCAAGAAACTGCTGACCGTAACTGGAGACTTGCATCTAAGATTTTTTACAAAACTTTTAATTTTTTAATTTTTTCAACATGAAAACTTTACTTCACGCTACTCATCAAGGATTTGTATAGCATTGGTGAAATTCGCACACCGGAGGGATCATGATAAATTTTTTACTTTACGATCTAGTGCTGACTTCGCTAAATGCATAAAAAAGTTCCGTGTGATGGCTTGAGTGTCACAGCGCAGTTCCATTTAAACTCCTTATCCAATACCCCTAGGCGGATCGAAACTGCCGTCACAGCAGCAAAAAGCTTTCGGGCTGTGTGCTCAGAAAATTCCACTCCACAAACTCGGTTTACATACCATCTTACCACGTGGAAACTTCTCTATAGCGGCAGCGTCATGCTAGCGGCCCAGTCACTATAAAATTTTTCCAAAAGCAGCTTCTCCCCAAAACAATACAAACACAATTAGAATACAAAAAATAAAGGAAAATTAAATAAAATACATTTCATAACTTTAGCTCGGAAACTATACAGTCTCGGAAGGCAACAATGGTAATAATGAGATCAATTACCTTAAAAGAATTATAATAAAATATGATAGAATATGCAAAAACTGTTACTTAGCTTAAAAGTGCGGTCTTCATGCGATACCAGTTCATCGGAAAATCACGACTAATAGAAAACTACCGGCTAAAGAGCCATCCCTTCACCATCATCTAATGAAGCTGACTGATGTAAGAAACGAGAAAACTGCCAATGAAGGAGATAGAAGTTAGCCAGCACAACAAGAGCTGTAATAAGCACATGAAAGGTGTCATCAGAAAGTAATGGGGATTTTTTAATTTCGCGGGTTTTATACATCCAGTTTCTAAATTTTCTTTTATCTTGTTGGTGCACATGTTTCTGATGTATGTTTGTATTTTCAGCTGTTTTGAATATTTGCTTTCTTGTTGACAGTCGAATAGGTTATACGTGTTTTCGAGTGCTTGGCGAATTTTTTACTTTTGAAAAAGTTGGATGAATTTGCATTACATTTGGTTTGAAAAATGGAATAAAGTGCAGTACCGCACTTGAAATGTTGCTGTATCTTTTGCGAATCTACTATAAGTAAGGCTAGAGTTTGCTTGTTGTATAAACGTTTCAAGGATGATCGAGAAGACGTTGAAGACGACCACCCTGAACGAATTAACACGTGAATTACTGACGACAGTCTGGAAGAAAGAAAGAAAATAGGTCTGCAAGATCACCGAATTACCATCAGAGAGGTCGCTGATAGTAGTAGGGTAAGGGCGGTATCACCCCATTTTTGATATCTCATTGATATGCAAATTAATTATATTGATCAATTAATTACTCCCCACCCTTAGCCCCCACCCCCCGCCCCATATGACGTCATATGTTTTCCTCAAATTAAAAATGGTTCCCCGCCCCCTACCACACCCTACTCTTCCCCCTCCCTCTCCCTGCTCCTCCCCCTCCTCCCTACTATATTGGCGAGAATTTCGAAATTTGATGGGAACTTCGAATTTTTGCTGGAATTTCAGAAATGACCCCAAGGCTGCGCTGACCTTGCACCCCACTTCTCAACTGAGAATTGGCAAGAAATTAAAAACAGCAGCACCCTTTCCAGGACTCGAACTTGGGTTTTTCTGAATGGAAAATCCAAGTGCAGCGCTGAACACAATTATAGCACCAGAGGTGCTTGAAATTCGCAGTAGCCAATAGGAATGCAGCATCCAATCACATAGGGGTTATAAGCACGGCCCAGCAGCTCTGTGCAGCCTGAGTTGCAGACAGTCAGCCACCATGAAACGCCAGCCGAGATCGTCCAGCGCTGCCCAGCTGCAGGAGCAGTAGAATAGGAAGAAGCCATGAACAGTAAATACCCCTTGCTTAATGTCTGTGTTTACAGTCATGTGAGGAAGGTGAACTCTTTGTGCTGCTATTATTGCCTGTAACAGTTTTCTTCTTTGCTCATCAGTGGATGCGACGTTCTCCAACCTGTCGCGGTCTGCAGCAGCGACGCATCCCATTTCGTTGGCACTTGCAGCAGTGGCAAAGCACTGGAATCCTGTTGCGCACCTGGTCAGTTTGTTGGAGCAAGACAATGACTGGTTATTGTTGGTTGAAGACACCCATTCATACCTTCACAGAAGTGCACCGGGGTTTCTAACCAGAGTGACGTAGATCGGTACTGGACCTCAACACACGCGTCTCCACAGAATATTCCAGTGATACTGCATGGGCAAAGTGAAGATGTAATGGATGAGAAGATACCAATTAATCCCTGCGCACCACTACTGTTCAATTCAGTGTATAATTTAACCGCTAGTGGTTCGAAACGTGTACGTCTACATCTACGTGATTACTCTGCTATTCACAAATAAGTTTCTGGCAGAGGGTTCAATGAACCACCTTCTAGCTGCCTGTACCGTTCCACTCTCGAACGGCGCGCGGGAAAAACAAGCACTTAAATTTCTCTGTGCGAGCCCTGATTTCTCTTGTTTTATCGTGATGATCCTTTCTCCATATGTAGGTAGGTGCCAACAGAATGTTTTCGCAATCGGAGGAGAAAGCTAATGATTTAAATTTCATGATAAGATCCCGACGCAACGAAAAACGCCTTTGTTTTAATGACTGCCACTCCAATTCACGTATCATGTCTGTGGCACTATCTACGTTATTTCGCGACAATGCGATCTTCTTTGAACTTTTTCGATGTCATCCCTCAGTCCTACCTAATGCGGATCCCACACCACACAGCAATACTCCAGAATAGGGCGGACAAGTGTAGTGTAAGCATTCTCTTTAGTACAACTGTTGCACCTTCTAAGTGTTCTGCCAATGGATCGCAGTCTTCGATTTGCTCTACCCACAACATTATGTATGGGATCGTTCCAATTTACGTTATTTGTAATTGTACTCTCTAAGTATTTTGTTGAATTCACAACCTTCAGATTTGTGTGATTTATCGCGTAATCGAAATTTAGTGGATTTCTTTTAGTATTCATTTGAATATAACTTCACACTTTTCTTTATTCATGGTCAGTTGCTACTTTTGCGCCATGCAGATATCTAAACCATTTTGCACTTCCTTTTGGTCATCTGTTGACTTTACAGGACGGAAAATGACAGCATCATCTGCAAACAATCTACGATGGCTACTGAAATTGTCTCCTATGTCGTTAGTATAGATCAAGAACAATAGAGGACCTATAACACTTCCTTGGCGAAAGCCGGAATTTACTTCTGTTTTACTCGATGACTTTCCGTCTTTTACTACGAACTGTGACTTTTCTGACAGGAAATCACGAATCCAGTCGAACAACTGAGGCGATATTCCATAGGCACGCAGTTTGGTTAGAAGACGCTTGTGAGGAACGGTGTCGAAAGTCTTCTGGAAATCTAAAAATATGGACTCAACTTGACATCGCCTGTCGATAGCACTCATTACTTCATGAGTATAAAGAGCTAGTTGTGTTTCACAAGAACGATATGTTTGAAACCGTGCTGACTATGTGTCAATAAATAGTTTTCTTCCAGGTAATTTATAATGTTCGAATACAGTATATGTCCCAAAACCCACTGCAAATCGATGTTAGTGATATGGGCCTGTAATTGAGCGGTTTACTCCTATTTCTCTTTTTGGGTATTGGTGTGACTTGAGCAATTTTCCAGTCTTTAGGTACGGAACTTTCTGTGAGCGAGCGGTTGTATATAATTGCTAAATATGGAGCTATAGCATCAGCATACTCTGAAAGGAACCTGACCGTTATACAATCTGGACTGGAGGTCTTGCTTTTATTAAGCGATTTAAGCTGCTTTGCTACACCGAGGATATCTACTTCTATGTTTCTCATCTTAGCACTTGTCCTCGATTCGAATTCAGGAATATTTACTTCGTCTTCTTTGGTGAAGGAGTTTCGGAAAACCATGTTTAATAACTCTGCTACAGTGGCACTGCCATCAATGAGTTCACCGTTGTTATTGCACAGTGAAGGTATTGACTGTGTCTTGCCACTGGTGTGCTTTATGTATGACCAGAATCTCTTTGGATTTTCTGCCAGATTTCGAGACAGAGTTTCGTTGTGGAAATTATGAAAATCATCTCGCACTGAAGTACGCTCTATATTTCGAACCTATGCAAAACTTTGCCAACCTTGGGGGTTTTGCGTTCTTTTAATTTTGACATGTTGCTTCTGCAACACCTATTTGTCCCGTTTTGTGTACCATGGGGGATCGGTAACATCACTTATTAACTTATGTGGTATATATCTCTCAATTGCCGTCTATACTATCTCTCTGAAATCATCCCACATCTTTTCTACGCTTACGTGATCAGGTCGGAAGGACTGGAGACTGTCTCTTAAAAAGGCGGTATGTGCATTTTTATCAGATTTTTTTAAGTAGATGTACTTTGCGTTTCTTTCTGATGGTTGTGGGTGTTAAGGTATTCAGCCTAGCAGCTACTGCCTTGTGGTCGCTGATCCCTGTTTTCGTCATGATACTCCCTATTTGTCCAGGATTGTTTGTTGTTAAGAAGTCAAGTATGCTTTTGCAACCATTTACGCTTCGAGTGAGCTCATGAAGCACTTGTTCAAAATAATTTTCTGAGAAAGCATTCAGTACAGTTTCGAATGACGTTTTATGCTTGCCGCCGGCTTTAAACGTATAATTTTTTCAGTAGATCGAGGGTAGGTTTAAGTCGGCACCGACTATAATTGTATGACTGGGGTACCTATTTGAAATGAGACTCAAGTTTTCTTTGAACTGTTCAGCAACTGTGTCCTCTGAGTCGGGAGGTCGGTAAAACGATACAATTAGTAGTTTACTCCGATTGTCAAGTATAACCTCTACCCATACTATTTCGCAGGAAACTCCACACTGGCTTCCCTCCCCTCTTTGGCAGTAATGTTCCTAAGGGGCCCCATTAAGCGCATAATGTTGGAGCTCCCAGCTACCAGCAAACTCACCCTCTGTGAATGCCCAGACCTTGCGGGCCGAGAAGTTTTCTCTGGAGCAGGTTGGACGACTGCCTCCAGCTCAGAGACTTCGTCAGCCACTGATAACACCCGAAACTTCTTCGTCAAACGAACCGGGGAGGCCCTACTACCAGCCCCTCAGAAAGTCTTTCGCTGCCTGCCAATCTTTGGAATGATCTGTCATTCGACCACGGGTGAGGAGTCAACCTCAGTGCAGGCAGTACCCGGGGCGGTCACAGCAATGGACCGATCGGGGGACACGTGGGTCGTGCTCGACCTCCCTCGCATCCCCGCATCCGAACCCCCACAGTGATGCCCCTTGGCAGCGGCCTCAAGCTGTTTGACGGAAGACAACACTACCTGGAGCTGTGAGCGAAGGGTCACTAACTCAGCTCGCACCTGTACACAGCAGTCACAGTTCCTATCCATTACTGAAGTCGCTCCTGATTCGTAAAAATATGTACTAAATGAAAGGTGTACTCGCCTTATTAGCAGCAGGAACTCGAGCGGCTCTGTCACTGGCGGTCTAACCGACACTGAGCTGTTCTAACCAAAACAAACAAAAGCCTGTACGATCCGAGGGTTGATACAAGGGTCGATAGCAACGGCGGTAGTGTACGCTACGCTGTTTTAAAAATAAAAGGTTCTCTACATCTACATCTACATCTACATCCATACTCCGCAAGCCACCTGACGGTGTGTGGCGGAGGGTACCTTCAGTACCTCTATCAGTTCTCCCTTCTATTCCAGTCTCGTATTGTTCGTGGAAAGAAGGATTGTCGGTATGCCTCTGTGTGGGCTCTAATCTCTCTGATTTTATCCTCATGGTCTCTTCGCGAGATATACGTAGGAGGGAGCAATATACTGCTTGACTCTTCGGTGAAGGTATGTTCTCGAAACTTTGACAAAAGCCCGTACCGAGCTACTGAGCGTCTCTCCTGCAGAGTCTTCCACTGGAGTTTATCTATCATCTCCGTAACGCTTTCTTGGATTACTAAATGATCCTGTAACGAAGCGCGCTGCTCTCCGTTGGATCTTCTCTATGTCTTGTATCAACCCTATCTGGTACGGATCCCACACTGCTGAGCAGTATTCAAGCAGTGGGCGAACAAGCGTACTGTAACCTACTTCCTTTGTTTTCGGATTGCATTTCCTTAGGATTCTTTCAATGAATCTCAGTCTGGCATCTGCTTTACCGACGATCAACATTATATGATCATTCCATTTTAAATCACTCCTAGTGCGTACTCCCAGATAATTTATGGTATTAACTACTTCCAGTTGCTGACCTGCTATTTTGTAGCTAAATGATAAAGGATCTATCTTTCTGTGTATTCGCAGCACATTACACTTGTCTACATTGAGATTCAGTTGCCATTCCCTGCACCATGCGTCAATTCGCTGCAGATCCTCCTGCATTTCAGTACAATTTTCCATTGTTACAACCTCTCGATACACCACAGCATCATCTGCAAAAAGCCTCAGTGAACTTCCGATGTCATCCACCAGGTCATTTATGTATATTGTGAATAGCAACGGTCCTATGACACTCCCCTGCGGCACACCTGAAATTACTCTTACTTCGGAAGACTTCTCTCCATTGAGAATAACATGCTGCGTCCTGTTATCTAGGAACTGCTCAATCCAATCACACAATTGGTCTGATAGTCCATATGATCTTACTTTGTTCATTAAACGACTGTGGGGAACTGTATCGAACGCCTTGCGGAAGTCAAGAAACACGGCATCTACCTGTGAACCCGTGTCTATGGCCCTCTGAGTCTCGTGGACGAATAGCGCGAGCTGGGTTTCACATGACCGTCTTTTTCGAAACCCATGCTGATTCCTACAGAGTAGATTTCTAGTTTCCAGAAAAGTCATTATACTCGAACACAATACGTGTTCCAAAATTCTACAACTGATCGACGTTAGAGATATAGGTCTATAGTTCTGCACATCTGTTCGACGTCCCTTCTTGAAAACGGGGATGACCTGTGCCCTTTTCCAATCCTTTGGAACGCTACGCTCTTCTAGAGACCTACGGTACACCGCTGCAAGAAGGGGGGCAAGTTCCTTCGCGTACTCTGTGTAAAATTGAACTGGTATCCCATCAGGTCCAGAGGCCTTTCCTCTTTTGAGCGATTTTAATTGTTTCTCTACCCCTCTGTCGTCTATTTCGATATCTACCATTTTGTCATCTGTGCGACAATCTAGAGAAGGAACTACAGTGCAATCTTCCTCTGTGAAACAACTTTGGAAAAAGACATTTAGTATTTCGGCCTTTAGTCTGTCATCCTCTGTTTCAGTACCATTTTGGTCACAGAGTGTCTGGACATTTTGTTTTGATCCACCTACCGCTTTGACATAAGACCAAAATTTCTTAGGATTTTCTGCCAAGTCAGTACATAGAACTTTACTTTCGAATTCATTGAACGCCTCTCGCATAGCTCTCTTCACACTACATTTCACTTCGCGTAATTTTTGTTTGTCTGCAAGGCTTTGGCTATGTTTATGTTTGCTGTGAAGTTCCCTTTGCTTCCGCAGCAGTTTTCTAACTCGGTTGTTGTACCACGGTGGCTCTTTTCCATCTCTTACGATCTTGCTTGGCACATACTCATCTAACGCATATTGTACGATGGTTTTGAACTTTGTCCACTGATCCTCAACACTATCAGTACTTGAGACAAAACTTTTGTGTTGAGCCAACAGGTACTCTGAAATCTGCTTTTTGTCACTTTTTCTAAACAGAAAAATCTTCCTACCCTTTTTAATATTCCTATTTACGGCTGAAATCATCGATGCCGTAACCGCTTTATGATCGCTGATTCCCTGTTCTGCGTTAACTTTTTCAAATAGTTCGGGTCTGTTTGTCACCAGAAGGTCTAATATGTTATCGCCACGAGTCGGTTCTCTGTTTAACTGCTCAAGGTAGATTTCAGATAAATCACTTCCTAGTAAGCACTCAAACACGCAAGAAACTATAGAAATGGGCTAGTAACTTCACAGGTAACTGAAAATAAGTGGCTCCTGTTTGAAGCTAGTAAAAATAAGTGATAAACGAACGATGTACTCGCCTATTAGCAGCAGAAACTAGAGGTGCCCTCTCACTGACGGTGCATAGATATTGGTATAGAAGCATCTGCGGGCTGAGACTGGCGTGTTGTGGTAGAGATCGAGAATGCAGCTAAAAGTGTTAATGTGCAGCTTACAGAGATGGAATGGAATGAGCAGTGTCATGCCAAAGCCTGCATCAAGCAGCATCTGAGTTGTTCTCTGGACGTTTACTGTGCTGCTCTGACTCTATCCAGTACAACAGTTTACAGCGACTCTTCACTCCTTGTGAAGTCGGGTGACACATTCATTTATCTACAGCACTCCACCGTCACAAATTTGTTCAGCTTACAGAAGGTGCTATCCAACTGGAAAGACTGAATGGATGGCTGCCTTCTGTTAATGATGTGTGTAGGGACGTTGTAGAGTATCTCTGTACAGACAGTGTGCACGTATACAACTTCAAACAGTGGGTCAATATGGTGCTAACGGAAACTGATGTACTGCCAGTAAGGTTGAGAGAAATACGTGCTGTCTTCTGCGATTACGAGAAGGCTTTATTTTCTGTCTTCTGTATGCGTTTTCAGGTAGAGAAAGAATCTGTTGATGTAGTGCACCCCATGTATGATTACTGAATAAAAATGTATGTAACCATGTTTGCGTTTCTGTTTCACACCTCTCATTATATTGCAAATACTAAAGCTATTGCTACCAGTATTTTCACTGTAAACATGCTTCGGCAGAAAATTAAGTCGTTTGAATAAATTCTCTGTTGAAGCCCATTGCACGTCAGTACCTGACGCATTAGGTATCGTGGCAGGGTGAATGAAGCATCAAGACTTTGTTGTAAGCGACTGGAGCTGTGCCAGCGTGGAAGAAGACTGGAAGAAGAATGATGTAGTCTTTCCCAACAAGTACTTGCAATAATTGTAGGTCCACCAAACACCAGCAAGACAAATGTTCTCATGTTGCTGCTAACACATCCGCCTGGAGTCCGCTTTCAGCATGTATGTGTATTTTCAAAAACACGGTTCCAGCCCAAATACCCACTATTACAGGAGATATTGTAGTGTGCAGATGTTGAGACATGCACTACATTAATTTAGAGTAGTGATATTCCTTCACCGGAAACAGTAAAGCCAAACACAGTGCTCATATTTGACGATGTTGCTGTGGAAAACCAAGATCAAATTCGAAGATTTTTCTGTTTTGTTCGCCATATGGCTGTTGATGTAGTTTATCTGAGTCAGACATATTGCAGAATCCCAAAGCAGCTGATGAGAGATAATGCAAACCTAATTATAGCATTTAAATAGACAATATGAATTTAAAATACATTTACCAGGCCCATGTAGGAACCAATATCTCGTTCAATGATTTTGTAAAGATATGTGCAGGTTACTCACATGGTAAGTATACATGCAACTTTCAGGAGTGTCTATATATATATATATATACATATATATAGCCACAGAAAGAGGTGAGTACATCAGTATACGCACCACGATGGATAAATGCACATGCATGCCGGGAGCTCAGTCCGATAGGCTGGGTGTGCATAGACTAAACATTCACTTGTACATGGACGCGAAAATTCAGGTTCTCGAACATATGGTTGGAGGCGTAATCAAGAAACTAGAGAAGCATTGTCATACCTTCTCAGACCCAAAAGTACGCAGAATGATCGGGTTAATGCAATCGAATAGAAAGCAAACGACTTAACTGAAGGGGAAGTAATTGTTATTCAGAAGAGGACAGTGTATGAACGAGTTAATGCAATTGAAGAGAAATTAGATGACTTAACTGAAGGGAAAATAGCGGTTATCGAGAAGGCGGAGCAGCATAAAAAGAAAATCTCTTGCTGCACAGAAGCTCGATTGGTATACAACGAGATGTCGACTAAGCGTAAAGTCATTGAGGCCGTTCGAGAGCAGTTGCTGAGGTTAGGGCATTTGAAGCGGGAGCAGACACTGCAAGATACCTTTAAACCAGTAACTGAACCTCTCTATGAACTCCCAGCGAAATTCCTCAGCGACGACGATGACGCTATTGCCGATTTCATTAACTGTCAGAGCGACGCTAGGATAGACTAAACATTCGGTGTTCATGGTGAAAGACCATACATGTTGGTCACGAAGCCTGTAACTTTAAATGAAAGAAACAATAGATAGGGGGTAGGGAATTTCAAAGAACACTTGGTCTACAGAATTTTACTTTCGTAAGACCAACAAAAACTGTAAATTATTCGCTTAAAGATCTGGAAATGAATCACGAAATATTGCATTTGATTGATCTACATAACAATGCGAAATTCTAAATTCGAATAATGTGAAATATAAATTCATCATAAAATCGATATTGGATGGTGAAAAAATAGCAGCCGTGATGGTACTGAGATTCAGCATAAAAGAGTGAGCAATCGACTCCCGCAATATATATATTACGAGCTATAAGCTATGATTGCTTATGGCATCAGCTGCTGCTGATAATACAGGTCATTCGAATGAAGTTGTTTTAGTAATTTCTGAGCGTAGAGAGAGAGGTATCATAGAATACATAAGGAGACTGCAGATCGAGAACTGCACAAACTAGTACGCAATACATACCCTGATATTTTATTTTATGATTAAAAGTTTCGTCGACCTGCGGCAGGTGGATCATGTCGACATGAGGGACTATTTACAATCGAACCAAACATCACACAATAAAAATAAGAGCAATCGATGTTCGCGATAATAGACTTCTAGATTCAGTATACGGTCGTGTTAATATGCTAGATCCACGCAAACAGAAATTTAATGTAGATGATTTAGCACGTATTTCAAAACACAAGGCAGGTGTCAAATTTCACGGTTTCCAAAGTGCAGGAACGTATCCTAGATCTTACCTCTTAAAAGACAGCAATAGTACTGAAATTGCAGGATGCTTTTACACAGAAGAATTACAGATCAACTCGTAACCAGATGTGTGTCTCGTAGAGAGGGACATATGTCGTCTAGAGCACAGAGCGTTAGTTAGATGGATTGGTTTTCCCACATCACAAAACGTCTGGATAGATGCTAACGATTTTCTATACAACATGGTGCGGAGCCCACAAGCACCTCAGTAGCACAGAATGTGTCATAGGAGACGCGTTAGAGGAGGAGGTGGTATTATCGACAAACTACCAGTCGAATTACACATTCCTGGGTAGAGCTACAGTGCATAGGGAGATAAATTTGCTCGACGAAACACAGCAAATAAAGATCGTCACACTGCCAATCGAATTTAAGCTGATAAAGCAAAGGCAATACGTGCGAGAAGGGGTCTTGGCATAGGTCAACGCATTGCAGCACCTGCGGTTGAAAAGACTATACATGGTAAAGTGAAATTGGGGGTAAAGTTGGATGTGGAGAAGTTCAACCAAGTTATGAGCGTTGCACGTAGGGTGCTAAGGAATAAGATAACAACCAAAGACGCACGAAAAACTGCATCCTGGAGACAATGTGTGCAGCCAAAAGTGCCATGGGGCAGAAAGGAGCGAGAAAAATATCAATTAAACCACCCAGTGTTCTACCAATAACAAAGATGTAGGATGAAGTTATTCCCTTCTTCATTCCTCCCCTGACCGGTCTCTCGGCGAGGGGGTTCAATGGCTGGGGGTGCTCCGGCTGTTGCCAGAACAGTCAAGAATGCACAAAACTCTCTGGGGCAACTGCAGGAGGCACGAAGACATAACCGCGTGATGGATGCAGCAGCCACCGGAAAAAGCCGGTGCTTGAAACTATACAAGAAAGTACTAGGTCTCTTCACATAAAAAAAAAATCGCCCCCTAGCTGTCCTACCAGACAGGGCGCTTGCAAATAGAGATCTGCTTAAGTTAGTTAAGAAGAAATTCAACATTCCCAGGTTCCGATGTGTGTTTTGCAGAATATGTTACCAAAGTCTATGTGGAAGTCAGGAGAATGCGGAATTGTGAATCTAGATGTAGCAGGTGGACATGGAAGTCACTGGGTAGCTTGTGGTAAAAAAAAAAAAGAAATACAAATAACGTCTACTATTTCGAATCATTGGCGACCGAAAAACCCCAGAATAGTTACAACGATACTTCGCAGACAGAAGACATGTGCTCTATAATTTTCGACGCTACCAAGACTTTAGTACATCCCTGTGTGGTCATCTATGCTTCATGTTCCTCCTGACGTTTACGAATGATATATAAGGATGGGCGTTAAGCATCCACTCATCAGCTGATGTTTAGATGTAAAGGTGTATGTTCTAACTTTAAAAGAACGATCGTCTGTATTACGTGCGAATTACTTCCCACCAATTGGTTTAAGCATTGGAGATTGGAGTATCGCACTGACTAGACTGGAGACATACAACACTATCACATATCACAGAAGCTAACAATAAACTGCATCTGAAAATTAATTGTAAAAACGAAATTGTGGAAATTGTTCCTGCTACATACGATATTGACGATTTATGGGGGTGTCTGACGTCAAAATGGCCGACTTGGAGCGGGAGAGGCACAAGAGCACATTTTAATTTTGCAGTTGCGGTACTGATTACAGCTTTTGGAGAGATACAGTTTCTCTTATAATAATTCTATAACTATTACTAATGAAATTCTACCCAAACAGAAGACTTCATTTGTACATTGAACGGGTCGGCTCCAAACATTTTCCATCTCAAGCAGCCGAAATAATTTAATAATAAAATGAAGTGGTAGGCTAAAAATGTTCATCCTAAACAGGACCACTAAAACGAACTGGGAGGAACTTACACTTAAAACTAGTATGACTTGTACAGCAAGCTGTAGGTGAAAATTAAAAATTATTGTACTTACACAGCACTCGCATAATCACACACGCACATGGAGCGCAAAAGAGAAATACGGTAAACTTTTTCTTTTTTCTTTCATTTGCATTTTTTGACTTCTTTTGATGATTTTAATCCTATTTTTAATCTCATACACTTACAATATTTACAATTTGATAAAAGAACCATATTATTAGGTACAAACTCTCACTCTACCAGTTACTCACTCTCTCTTTCTCATTCACACCATCGGAGTCCCCACTCCTTCTTGCAGTTTGAGTGAGTTTTGTGAGTACTGGAGGGTTTTGATCCCGTCATCACAAATTGATCTTTTATCGTCATGAGGTGCCAATCCGACTTTAGATTGCAGCACAGTGTACACCTCATGACCTCACGATCGAATACTAGTTTGCTATAGCAGATGCGGAGGTTGCGGCGGAGCACCGCGAACACCAACGTACAAGCGCTGCAAATAGTCTTCGACTATGAGGACACATGATGCTCCACGTTGCACACCCTTAGCCCGCCTCCTGGTGGCTCCATCTTTTGTACGACATGCAAAAATTTTGGACCTCCGAGCCACCAACTACACAATCGGCAATGCATCCGCCTCATCTTTCATTATGTCGATAACCATCTTGTTCTGAGGAACAATATCGTAAGCATTATCGGCTGTGTATCTCGATGTGTCGAATTCATTACTGTGACACCTAATTACTTCATATGGATTGCAGTTCTTCAGCCAACAGATGAAGCTGTCTGTATCCATATAAAATAACTCTGGTTCCACGAAATGAGTTTTAGCAAACACATAGTGCAAGTGGTACATGTGGACTTCGGGGATGTCCAGTATATACATACCCAAATAGATAGGTTTCATAAATTCTACTGAAACCTTAGACATCTCCACAGCAACGAAGTTTCCATTGAAAATAGTGATCCACTTAAAATTTGGTGTGGTGATGCACTTTCTTATGCCGCAAGGGCCATCCAATTCAGCCCTAACCAAATATCGCCTTCATTTCCTACATTTTGCACGGTTTTACAAAAATAGAATTATCCATTAATTTATAAAAATCTTTTTCGAAACCACAGTCGCGCCCACCCTCTTTCCTCTTTCAATACACTACTTCAACAAGGGGACTGAGTGAAGGTGGAAGTCAGGGTCATTCTATTTAGCTCCAGCTCTAAGCTGAGACACTGCTGGAGATTATGATAATGAATTATGTTCCTCTGCTTATGTCCAACAGTGGTCATCGGTTTAGGGATAGTGCTGCCTCATGGAACTTGTTGCTTTGGACATAACAGAAACTCACTTGTCATTTCATGCATACTAACAGGATATATGAGGTCTACCTTCACTGCATACCCTACATTAGAATCAGCCGCTAGACCCAATATTTTTCCACTCATTCCCTCTAATCCATTTCTGGACTCCCACTGAAACCCACCCATCTGGCTTGTTTTTCTGCTTCTTCAAGCCATAAAACTGAACCAATGTTCTGGGATTTTGTGTCTCAAATTTTGGTATGTCCTGAATATTTACGGTGAACTCGATACCTTCAAAATTATAACCTCTGGAGATTTTATTCAGTGGTATATTGTATGAGGTTGTGTGCTTGGGATGGTATCTGTAATGCAATTTTGCTCACAAGCCAGGACTGACCATGCAAAACAAGCCTTATCCTTCTAATTTTGAACGTTAATACAAGCCTGCTTGTTGTTAATATCTTCAGGGAATTTGATATAAATGGACCCTTCCTTTAACGGATCATAGACGCGAATTTGGCCTGGCAACGGAAGACAGCAAAACGAAAGCTGAAATTTTAAATTTAGCATTTGAGAAATCTTTCACGCAGGAGGGTAGTACAAACATACCGCCGTTTGAGTCTCGTACAGATTCCCGTATGGAGGACACAGTGATAGACATCCCTGAGGTTGTGAAGCAATGGCTGCACCTTGGCTTGCCGTTATAAGTTATTTACATCCAAATATAGAATATAACGTGAATGGAGGGATGCATTGAACTCGCACCTGTACATGAATTATTTTCCTTGGCATGTCTAGGAACACACTGGAAAAGTCCTCCATAGATCCAACGCTCAAAGAAAAGAAGCTTATCAGTATCAGTCAAAAGTGGCGCCTCGTTTTCTCGAGCATTATATCCCAGGACAACCCAGATGCCGTGTAATAAAACCAGGGAACCAGAGAGTACATGGCCATGCGTACACTCTGGAACTTTTCGAGAACATTCACAAGTAAGCACAAGTCGGGGTCCATGTATAGTCTTGTGTATTCACTAAAATTGCGAATGTTGAATTCCCGCTAGACATTCACGGCATGCTCAGATTCTGCATTAGTTACAGCATCGCCTGTGAGAGTACTGGTAAATGCAGATATGTCTGGTAACCTGGTTTAGTCGAGTTTCGCCTCACTATCCAGGTACTCCTTTCCTAGTCACAAGCTGAAACTTTTCCCCATCAGATCAGGTGACATGTAAATTCTCCTAAGGTACTGTTTCAATGAGTTTTTGGAGTGGCGCCTGCATAAAACGTAGCACCGCAAGGAAGTGGAGCGTAATATTTGGCGTCATTCATTTGGGGAATTAAATATATTTGTCAACATTCTCGGGCAGGGCACTGACCTGATATTTCTTCCAACCAAAATTCGGCAGTTACTCAATTAGAAAGTGAGCGACATACCCATTTAAATAATGGAAGAAAATGGGTATATGCCTTTGTAACTGATACTTCAAGTTGCATGCATTGTGAACTGCACTGCGGAACTTCCCCTTAAGATGACAGTAGTCCTTACGTGGAGTTTTAACATTTTTATTTAATGGCAGCCCACAAATATGACAGTTAACTGCATCATTGTATAATTTTTATCCTCCTCTGATTTGGTCATTGGGGTGTTGGTGCTGCAAAACCTATCAACATCCCATGAGAGGTTTTGAAGCTCAGTTACCAACTAAACTGTAGGATTATTCCCAACGTAAGATTCAAACCGGTTAAAACTTGAATCATATGAGCATGCAAGTTGGTAAGGTGCCGCATATGGTACTTGTGGCAGCTTAAGTGAGGTGATATGTGAGGCTCAGGTGTTTCCTTCACAGCAGGTGATAGGGACAAGGATATATTCTAAATGAGTGTAGTAACAAAGAGACATCGTTCCTGTTTGTGAGTATTCTTGAATTTAATGAACTTGTTTTCTCCTGTAGGCATAACAACACGTACCGGTTCCTTGGATTCACAGTCCTTCATATGCATTTTTTAATACTTTCTTTCCAAAAGTTATTTAGACCCCTGAAGCAAACGCTTTCTTTATGTTCATGTTTCGACTGTTGTCTGTAAAGAAGGCAGGAATTATCTTTGATCCATAGATAATGCTGACTGTCACCTTCAGAGAAGAGCAGCATGTTTACATGAGGATCACACTCGCCTGCATGTTTCGAAAAATGTTGTGGCCCAAAAACAGTATTCTTGTCCTGCTCATATGGCTTGTTTTTTTGCTTCTTCAAGCCATAAAACTGAACCAATGTTCTGGGATTTTGTGTCTCAAATTTTTGTATGTCCTGAATATTTACGGTGAACTCGATACCTTCAAAATTATAACCTCTGGAGATTTTATTCATTGGTACATTGTATGATGTGTGCTTGGGATGGTATCTGTAATGCAATTTCTCTAACAAGCCAGGACTGACCATGCAAAACAAGCCTTATCCTTCTAATTTTGAACGTTAATACAAGCCTGCTTGTTGTTAATATCCTCAGGGAATTTGATATAAATGGACCCTTCCTTTAACGGATCATAGACGCGAATTTGGCCTGGCAACGGAAGACAGCAAAACGAAAGCTGAAATTTTAAATTTAACATTTTAGAAATCTTTCACGCAGGAGGATAGTACAAACATACCGCCGTTTGAGTCTCGTACAGATTCCCGTATGGAGGACATAGTGATAGACATCCCTGGGGTTGTGAAGCAGCTGAATGGGTTGAAAATAAATAAATCACCAGGTCCTGATGGGATTCCAATTCGGTTTTACAGAGAGTACTCTACTGCATTGGCTCCTTACTTAGCTTGCATTTATCGCGAATCTCTTGCCCAACGTAAAGTCCCGAGCGACTGGAAAAAAGCGCAGGTGACGCCTGTCCATGACAGACCAATATCCTTAACATCGGTTTGTTGCAGGATTCTGGAACATATTCTCAGTTCGAATATAATGAATTTCCTTGAGACAGAGAAGTTGCTTTCCATCAGCACCGCTTTAGAAAGCATCGCTCCTGCGAAACGCAACTCACCATTTTTTCACATGATATCTTGCGAACCATGGATGAAGGGTATCAGACGGATGCCATATTCCTTTACTTCCGGAAAGCGTTTGACTCGGTGCCCCACTGCAGACTCCTAACTAAGGTACGAGCATATGGGATTGGTTCCCAAGTATGTGAGTGGCTCGAAGACTTCTTAAGTAATAGAACCCAGTACGTTGTCCTCGATGGTCAGTGTTCATCGGAGGTGAGGGTATCATCTGGAGTGCCCCAGGGAAGTGTGGTAGGTCCGCTGTTGTTTTGTATCTACATAAATGATCTTTTGGATAGGGGGGATAGCAATGTGCGGCATTTTGCCGATGATGTTGTGGTGTACGGGAAGATATCGTCGTTGAGTGACTGTAGGAGGATACAAGATGACTTGGACAGGATTTGTGATTGGTGAAAAGAATGGCAGCTAACTCTAAATATAGATAAATGTAAATTAATGCAGATGAATAGGAAAAAGAATCCTGTAGTGTTTGAATACTCCATTAGTAGTGTAGCGCTTGACACAGTCACGTCGATAAAATATTTGGGCGTAACATTGCAGAGCGATATGAAGTGGGACAAGGATGTAACGGCAGTTGTGGGGAAGGCGGATAGTCGTCTTCGGTATATTGGTAGAATTTCGGGAAGATGTGGTTCATCTGTAAAGGAGACCGCATATAAAACACTAATAGACTCATTCTTGAGTACTGCTCGAGCGTTTGGGATCCCTATCAGGTCGGATTGAGGGAGGACACAGAAGCAATTCAGAGGCGGGCTGCTAGATTTGTTGCTGCTGGGTTTGATCACCACGCGAGTGTTACTGAAATGCTTCAGGAGCTCGGGTGGGAGTCTCTAGAGGAAAGGAGGCGTTCTTTTCGTAAATCGATACTGAGGAAATTTATAGAACCAGCATTTGAGGCTGACTGCAGTACAATTTTACTGCCACCAACTTACATTTCGCGGTAAGACCACAATGATAAGATAAGAGAGAATAGGGCTCGTACAGAGGCATATAGGCAGTCATTTTTATCTCGTTCTGTTTGGGAGCGGAACAGGGAGAGAAGATGCTAGTTGTGGTAGCTTAGGGACTGATGACCTTAAAGTTAAGTCCAATAAGATATCACACACATTTTTTGAAAAACTGGTGGACCACGGCCTTGGTTAGGAGGCGCCTTCTGGGGTGAGAGGTATGCAATTAGGCACACATGCATTTTGCTGCCAGCGAGGGCGTATAGTAGGATCCTGAGCAGGAGGAGGTAGCCGTGCTGAGCTTGTGTGGGAGCACACAGGCTGTGGAGAGAGCGCTCGTTGATGCTGAAAAAAAAAAAAAAAGCGTTCAAATGGCTCTGAGCACTATGGAACTTAAACATCTGAGGTCATCAGTCCCCTAGAACTTAGAACTACTTAAACATAACTAAACTAAGGACATTACACACATCCACGGCCGAGGCAGGATTCGAACCTGCTACCGTAGCGGTCGCGCAGCTCTAGAATGAAGCGCCAAGAACCGCTCGGCCACTCCGGCCGGCGATGCTGCTGCATGTTGGAGCCTTCACCACCGCCAGCCTAGGGGGTGCGAGACCGTTGCTCTGACTGAACCATCCAGAGGGTATGCAGTGGTGTGGGGGACGGCACTGTAGTGGCTGTAGCTGCATCCCCTGCCCCTTTGATTAGCCATGAGTGGCACTTAGCACGCAGTGCGTGTTGCTTCCGTGCATGTTAGATGCCAGCCCCCACAGACACTGCTCTAAGTGGCCATGCCACAGTGAGCTGTTGTGGTGGTGCCCTTCGTGATACCTCTGTAACGTACGAATACTGGAAAAAATTAAGTACAATGCTGAAGATTTTTTAAAAATAAAGGCTGTGAAAACATAACAACAATTAAGTACATCAGCTTTCCAGAATAATACACTACTGGCCATTAAAATTGCTACACCAAGAAGAAATGCAGATGATAAACGGGTATTCATTAGACAAATATATTATACTAGAAATGACATGTGATTACATTTTCACACAATTTGGGTGCATAGATCCTGAGAAAAAAGTACCCAGAACAACCACCTCTGGCCGTAATAGCTGCCTTGATACTCCTGGGCATTGAGTCAAACAGAGCTTGGATGTCGTGCACAGGTACAGCTGCCTTTGCAGCTTCAACACGATACCACAGCTCGTCAAGAGTAGTGACTGGCGCATTGTGACGAGCCAGTTGCTCGGCCACCATTGACCAGACGTTTTCAGTTGGTGAGAGATCTAGAGAATGTGCTGGCCAGGGCAGTTGTCGAACATTTTCTGTATCCAGAAAGGCCCGTACAGGACCTGCAACATGCGGTTGTGCATTATCCTCCTGAAATGTAGGCTTTTCGCAGGGATCGAATCAAGGGTAGAGCCACGGGTCGTAACACATCTGAAATGTAACATCCACGGTTCAATGTGCCGTCAATGCGAACAAGCGGTGACCAAGACGTGGAGCCAATGGCACCCCATACCATCACGCCAGGTGATACGCCAGTATGGCGATGACGAATACACGCTTCCAATGTGCGTCCACCGCGATGTCGCCAAACACGGATGCGACCATCATGATGCTGTAAACAGAAACTGGATTCATCCGAAAAAATGACGTTTTGCCATTCGCGCACCCAGGTTTGTCGATGGTTGTTGTCTAGCAAACGTCCCCATCTCTTGACTCAGGGATCGAGACGTGGCTGCACGATCCGTTACAGCCATGCGGATAATATGCCCCTCATCTCGACTGCTAGTGATACGAGGCCGTTGGGATCCAGCACGGCGTAAGGTATTACCCTCCTGAACCCATCGATTCCATATTCTTCTAACAGTCATTGGATCTCGACCACCGCGAGCAGCAATGTCGTGATACGATAAACCGCAATCGCGATAGGCTACAATCCGACCTTTATTAAAGTCGGAAACGTGATGGTACGCATTTCTCCTCCTTACACAAGGCATCACAACAACGTTTCACCAGGCAACGCCGGTCAACTGCTGTTTGTGTATGAGAAATCGGCTGGAAACTTTCCTCATTTCAGCACGCTGTAGGTGTCGCCACCAGCCCCAGCCTTGTGTGAATGCTCTGAAAAGCTAATCATTTGCATATCACAGCATCTTCTTCCTTTCGGGTACATTTCGAGTCCGTAGCACGTCATCTTCGTGGTGTAGCAATTTTAATGGCGATTAGTGTAATTTTATACTGTAATGATGATTGCATTATAATCAACTTTAAGTCTCTGGGCCCCAGGATTGCGCAGTTTAGTCGATTTTCCTGCTAGTTCTCCATCCAATCAAATATTTCCTCCTCCTCATCCAACAGGGCGAGATAGCGCTGCCTTTCGGCACTGAAATGTCATGCATCCACTCCAGTATTTCACCCTCATTGGAACTGTCGTTGTAGAGCCACTGATCCATCTCACGGAAGTTGTCTACTACAAGATACTGATTATAAGAAACAACAACAAAAAATCTATAATGATTTTGCCTACAGAAAGGTATTGATTATACATAACTCCGAAAAAATAAAAAGTTCATACCAGATGGAAGGATGACTCCATCTTTCTCGACGCATGCCCCTGCTAGATTCTCAGCCTTCTCTTGCTCCACAGCAACATCTACAACAATGAAGAATATATGCTTGAACTTCGCCAATAATTTGTCTACGTCCGTCTAACTGGAACTAAGTGCTGTCAAATCATTGTCTAAATAAGATGCTAACGACGGCTTATCTGCTTTGTCTAGCAGAAACACTCTCCTTGCCTTCTTGACTGGTTTATTAACTTTGGTCATCATAGTTGCTATAATGACAGCGAGATCCTTAACCACCGTTTCTGTACTGACATTGTCGATAAGATCCGTCCTATTTGTAGTGACAAGATTAAAATATTTCAATTGCTTGTGGGTTGCTGCGCTAGCTCCTCAAGACAATTTTTAGAAGACTTTTTTAAAAGAATTTCGCATGACTGTCTGTATCCCCGCAGTAAATCCATAGACATCCCAGTCTATACTCGGCAGGTTAAAGTCGCCTACAACTAGCATTGTGCGATTTGGGTATCTAGGCGCTATTGACCGTAGAACTTCGCTGAATGACTTTAGAACTGTCACAGTAGAATTGGGTGGCCCGTAGAAATATGCAACAATTAACTGGGTTTCACCTACACCTCCTATAAGCGGCCAGATAAATTCACTGACACATTAAAAAAAAATGGCTCTGAGCACTATGGGACTTAACATCTGTGGTCATCAGTCCCCAAGAACTTAGAACTACTTAAACCTAACTAACCTAAGGACATCACACACATCCATGCCCGAGGCAGGATTCGAACCTGCGACCGTAGCAGTCGCACGGTTCCGGACTGCGCGCCTAGAACCGCTAGACCACCGCGGCCGGCTGACACATTCAACTTCGACCTCGAGAGATACAATATTTTTGTCAACGGTAATGAACACTCCCCCTCCTAAGGCCTCTAATCTGTCTTTCCGATATGCGTTCAACGACTCGCTAAATATCTCAGAGCTTATCACTTGGGCCTTCAGCTAGCTCTCGGTCCCAAGCATAACTTGAGCGCGAAGACTTTCCTGGGGGTAAGTAAATTCGGGAACTTTATTGTGAATACTTCGACAGTTTACTGATAAAATTATGACAGTCGAAGTGTCTTGATTCTGAAAGCCGTTTGACTTCCCATGCTGCATAACGATTGGCGAGTGTCCATCAAAGCTCCTCAAATTACTGCCTAACCTAAAGAACCCTCATGTATACGCCGCAAGTACTCTGCTACCCGCGTAGCTGCTTGGTTTGTATAGTGCACTCCGACCTATCAAGGGGAGTCTTACAAATCCCCACACGATACCGCAGGTCTAGAAATATGCATCTAAGACGGTCGACAAATCCTTTGGCGGGACCTTCCACTGGGCTCCAAACCAAAGGACCCAGATCAATCCTGGGAACAATACTACAAATTGCCGCCAGCCGCCTGTGCGAACTGAGGATGCTGTTAGAACCCATGCAACAGGCGTCGTTGGCGCCGACGTGACCCACAGCTTGCAGGCGACTGCATCCTGTACGCTTGATAGCCGCTGGCAAGGCCGCCTCCACATCTTGGATGATGTCCCGGTCACACATACCAAATACATATTAGCTTTCTTTCCAACCCTGAATGATATCTGCCTAAGGTACTCCATAATGCGCCTGACACTGGAGCTCTCAATAACTACAATAACCAGTAACCCCTCCTCCCGTCGCCCCGTGTGCCTGCTCGGACCCTGCTGTAGCAGCGGCCACCTGTCCACTAATAGGGTGAATGGGCGAGGCCAGGGCGGCCATGCTCCCTCCACATTGGCCCACCGCCTCGAGCGACGCGAACGCTTTACCACCTGCCACTCACCCTGCGCCACATTCGCCGCCACCGCTACATCCCGAGGGAGCAGCCTGAAGGTGATTGACCGTAGCCAAAAGTGCATTCAGCTGTTCGCGAACTACGTCGAGCTCCTCCTGCATCCTAACCATCTTAGCAAGACTAACTGAAGAAGTAAACTATAAAAGCAGACAGAATCCTACAAATTTAACTTGTTACCCTCCTAATGTGTCACCAATGCACGCTGATGCGTTAATGAGCAATGTAACTTGCTAATCGATGAGCAGCTACTGCGATACAGACTGAATGAATTTACACTTACAAAAACGCGAAATTAAACCTCTTAAACAGAGAAACAGACACGAAATTCAATAAATGTACTACGAGAAAAACATACATAAAAAGAGGAACACTTAACTTGACGCTTTGTAGTCGTATGTCAGCTGAGAACTGGAGCTCACTGAGTGTGTTACTAAACGAATGAACGGGTTACTTTTTTTTTTTTTAAAAAAAAGAGCAACTATTGCGCTACAGACTAAATGAATGTACACTTACGAAACCGAGAGAAAAACTTCGTAAACAGAAAACCACGCATGAATTTTAACAAATATACTACGAGGAAAACAACCAAAATGATAAACACTAATCTTTTCGTTCTACAATTTTATATCAGTTGAGAGCTGGAGCATGCGCCATTCAACAATCAGGTGCTCAGTCAAACAGCCACAGCTTCATCGAGGAACACTATCTGTTAAGCGAAGTGATTGGTATACGAAATGTCGGCTAGCTCTTATGGTTCTGGGCTTCTAACTGGAATCACCGAAGCGAGGCGACCCACTGGGTGTCATCGTCTGACATACCACGATTTGGGCCCATTCAAATTGAAATTCCTTTCTTACAATCTCTGTCTTCAAAATTTTTAATGTCATGCCTCCTTTTTGCAAGGCTGATACCTCTTCTAACAAGGGAAAATATTTCTTAATGTCTCTTATTCAATGGGGAAAACGTAAGAGAAAATGTACAGCAGGTGATGCGAAGTTACCCCTTTTCTGATTGTGTAACAAGGCGTCGAGTACACTGCGGGCTACTATCTGAAGGATGTTCAGGCTCGCATGCGGTTCCCCTCCGTCGAAATGTCTTGGCTCAAATTCCTCTAGGGGTTGAACCGCACGTGTCTCATTACACGCCCTAAATTAGACACTTGTGACCCTTTGGTTAAATTGTCTGGCTGATGGCAAGTATGCGACATTGTATGAAACATACAACGTTAATATAACCTATAACAACAGTAATAATAACATCGGGGGTTAAATTAACGACCCATAAATGATGTAGGCCACACAGTTGCGATTTGTTTAGAATAATGTTTATTCTGAAAGCAAACTAATAGTGAAAGTGGTCGTATTTAAAATTAATATTACACTCGAGCGCATATCGATTTTTTACGGCTCGATCATTCACAGTGTCATCGCGAATTATAAGTCCAATACTCCAGCTCGTTAACTACGCGAACACCAGGCGCGTGGCTGCTCAGAGACTAAGTTCCGCGATACCACTCAACGCGAAAGTCGTTTCATTTCCTTGCTACCGAAAGATCGACCATCCACTTTCGCGTCTCCACCAGCACTGTCCCTCTGCCCGTTCCCGGCCGCGTTTCCCGCGCATCGAACATACTTGCTAAGCTGACTTGGGCAGTTCCCTTTCCTGAAGCCGTCCATCTGATTGGCTACTGCTTATTCTACATTATTTTAGCTTTTAACATATTTAAATAGTCAAAGCTTGACCACTTTCACGCTCTAAATAAAGTAACAATAATATCCATTACATAATAAACGTTAAATTCTTTTACATAAAACTAATACAATTTCCTTCTTAACTTGAATGCCATGGTCAGTAGCCTTGCACCAATGTAATTTCTGATAAATAAATGAAGAACGACAGTAAATATTATGCTCTAAACTTTAGAATAGATATTCTATTACCTAATTATTCAATAAGGTGTCATTCTCTCATCGTTCAATGTGTTTTGTGTATAGGAATTGATGATCTGATGCTTAACTGTAAATATTGATAATTGAAATTTACTATACCTTTTAAACAAATAAAGTCACTGAATTGATGTTTACAACATTTGTCATTTTAATGATGTGCTTCTATATGAAGTGTCGATCGTTAAGATTGACCAAAGCGTTCAGATTTTAGCATTCAGGTCTTTCTTACAAAACTAGTTAATTTCACTTAAACTACTATAAATGTAATTACTTTTGAATACATTGTGGGAGTGAACAGTGATAAGTGTTGTTACAAATGTTTACTATGAGAAACAGTCTTGATCACAATATATTTATTCCGGCGACCGGTTTCGACCAGAACTGTGGTCATCTTCAGACCAATGAGTAAGAAGCTCCTTCGGTGGTAGTGATTTACCACCAGAAGGAGGTTCTTACTCATTGATCTGAAGATGACCACAGTTGTGGTCAAAACCGGTCACCAGAATAAAGAATTTGTGATCAAGACTGTTTTTGATAGTAAATATTATAGATGTGATCAATATTCAAGTTTTATTGGGATCACCATGAAAATTTATCAAGGATGGAAGATTAAAATTACTGTGGCTTCATTCCCTGAATTACTACAGAATTAAATAGTTTTCATAATCGTTTCCCTTCATGACCAATGTTAGGTCCGCCATATTTAATACTGCTACGTCTCCCTGCCACAAACAGATTTTACGGGGTTTCCCTATGACGTAGTTTCTCGTCTGTCTCACTCGCACACTACAGCGCTTAGGCCTCATTCAGTACAATAGACGTCTGTGAATTTCCCCATCTCGTGGCGAAGCTGCACTCTTTCTGGCACACAGACCTGGATGGCAGGGATCGTTTCTCAATTCCTGAAGGCTGACTCTTTCGGCCATATACTTAAACGATAGCGAAATGCTCGTTAACTCACAACACAAACGACAAGTTTTAATGTTATGTTCCCTTAATGTGACTAATGTTATTGAAATAATAAAAAGCACACTCATAGTGGCCTTGAACATGAATGAAGACAAATTGCACTGAAGATGTTCAACACTCTAAATACAACCTACAAGTGTAAATGCGTCAATATCTAACTACAAGTTAGCTATTCTTTGAAATGCAAAGTCCCAAAGCATTCGCTGATCCATAAAGTTTCTTGAAGTTCTCTTCAACTCGCAATTACTTTATGTAGCTGAAAATTCTACATAAAATAGAAAAATACTGTGTCAACTTAATAAAGTTTATCGGAATATTAATTCTGCTGAAAGCAGTTCATCTTAAATGTGTTGTGCTCGCATTTGCTACTAGAATGAACAGAGGACAAATATACATGTGAAAATGAGGATGAAAGTTCGTAAAATTGAAGAAAGGCCTCGGTTGGAAACTAATTTGTGAGACGTCTTAATATTATTTCAGATATTACTCATAAATTTCGTGAAAAACATATACAAATTCGTCTAATAGACCACGTGGCTGCGCAACAACAAACATTCACAAAAAGCAGGGAAAGAAGCTCATTTGCGTTAATCCTAGTAACGCTATTTAGAGGCTCCAAATGTAGCATAAAATACGATCTATATCATCAGATGACTCAATGAAAAAGGGATATTGATCTTTGCACATCCAAACAAAGACGCAGTCCGTACAAAGACTTAACGTCGTTCACATTGTAGAAGCGTGTCCCGCAGAAGCACCTGAAAAATCGCATAATATTTCATTACGCCAATGAAATGCAAGTATCTCATCAGTAATCCTGGACACTGCAGCTTATGTATACCACCTCAATAATACACAAAAAAAAATGTCTGAACTTTACAAATCGTTAGCAGGCAGCGACGACAAGGCGAATGCCCGTCTGTCCTCAAAGCCCTATCGAACTTGAAACACTGCATCAAGCTACCTGATTGGCTAACGACGTTCCGCGATGAACGTACTGCATAAAGACATGTTTTTCCACTACTCAACCAAAAACAAGTCTTTGCTTGCAGACAAAATCATGACTTAAGAGTCTTTGGGTCATGTAAGTGATTTGCATATCGCACTATGATGTTGTTGTTGTTGTTGTGGTCTTCAGTACTGAGACTGGTTTGATGCAGCTCTCCATGCTACTCTATCCTGTGCAAGCTTCTTCATCTCCCAGTACCTATTGCAACTTACATCCTTCTGAATCTGCTTAGTGTATTCTTCTCTTGGTCTCCCCCTACGATTTTTACCCTCCACGCTGCCCTCCAATACTAAATTGGTGATCCCTTGATGCCTCAGAACATGTCCTACCAACAGATCCCTTCTTCTGGTCAAGTAGTGCCACAAGCTTCTCTTCTCCCCAATCCTATTCAATACCTCCTCATTAGTTACGTGATCTACCCATCTAATCTTCAGCATTCTTCTGTAGCACCACATTTCAAAAGCTTCTATTCTCTTCTTGTCCAAACTATTTACCGTCCATGTTTCACTTCCATACATGGCTACACTCCATACAAATACTTTCAGAAATGACTTCCTGACACTTAAATCTATACTCGATGTTAACAAATTTCTCTTCCTCAGAAACGCTTTCCTTGCCATTGCCAGTCTACATTTTATATCCTCTCTACTTCGACCATCATCAGTTATTTTGCTCCCCAAATAACAAAACTCCTTTACTACTTTAAGTGTCTCATTTCCTAATCTAATACCCTCAACATCACCCGACTTAATTCGACTACATTCCATTATCCTCGTTTTGCTTTTGTTGATGTTCATCTTATATCCTCCTTTCAAGACACTGTCCATTCCGTTCAACTGCTCTTCCAAGTCCTTTGCTGTCTCTGACAGAATTATAGTGTCATCGGCGAACCTCAAAGTTTTTGTTTCTTCTCCATGGATTTTAATTCCTACTCCGAATTTTTCTTTTGTTTCCTTTACTGTTTGCTCAATATACTGATTGAATAACATCGGGGAGAGGATAGAACCCTGTCTCACTCCCTTACCAACCACTGCTTCCCTTTCATGCCCCTCGACTCTTGTAACTGCCATCTGGTTTCTGTACAAGCTGTAAATAGCCTTTCGCTCCCTGCATTTTACCCCTGCCATCTTCAGAATTTGAAAGAGAGTGTTCCAGTCAACATTGTCAAAAGATTTCTCTAAGTCTACAAATGCTAGGAACGTAGGTTTGCCTTTCCTTAATCTATTTTCTAAGATAAGTCGTAGGGTCAGTATTGCCTCACGTGTTCCAACATTTCTACGGAATCCAAGCTGATCTTCCCCGAGGTCGACTTCCACCAGTTTTTCCATTCGTCTCTAAAGAATTCGTGTTAGTATTTTGCAGCTGTGGCTTATTAAACTGATTGTTCGGTAATTTTCACATCTGTCAGCACCTGCTTTCTTTGGGATTGGAATTATTATATTCTTCTTGAAGTCTGAGGGTATTTCGCCTGTTTCATACATCTTGCTCACCAGATGGTAGAGTTTTGTCAGGACTGGCTCTCCCAAGGCCGTCAGTAGTTCCAATGGAATGTTGTCTACTCCGGGGGCCTTGTTTCGACTCAGATCTTTCAGTGCTCTGTCAAACTCTTCACGCAGTATCGTATCTCCCATTTCATCTTCATCTACATCCTCTTCCATTTCCATAATATTGTCCCCAAGTGCATCGCCCTTGTATAGACCCTCTATATACTCCTTCCACCTTTCTGCTTTCCCTTCTTTGCTTAGAACTGGGTTTCCATCTGAGCTCTTGATGTTCATACAAGTGGTTCTCTTATCTCCAAAGGTCTCTTTAATTTTTCTGTAGGCAGTATCTATCTTATCCCTAGTGAGATGAGCCTCTGCATCTTTACATTTGTCCTCTAGCCATCCCTGCTTAGTTATTTTGCACTTCCTGTCTATCTCATTTTTGAGACGTTTGTATTCCTTTTTGCCTGCTTCATTTACTGCATTTTTATATTTTCTCCTTTCATCAATTAAATTCAATATTTCTTCTGTTACCCAAGGATTTCTACTAGCCCTCGTCTTTTTACCTACTTGATCCTCTGCTGCCTTCACTACTTCATCCCTCAAAGCTACCCATTCTTCTTCTACTGTATTTCTTTCCCCCATTCCTGTCAATTGTTCCCTTATGCTCTCCCTGAAACTCTGTACAACCTCTGGTTCTTTCAGTTTATCCAGGTCCCATCTCCTTAAATTCCCACCTTTTTGCAGTTTCTTCAGTTTTAATCTACAGGTCATAACCAATAGATTGTGGTCAGAGTCCATATCTGGCCCTGGAAATGTCTTACAATTTAAAACCTGGTTCCTAAATCTCTGTCTTACCATTATATAATCTATCTGATACCTTTTAGTATCTCCAGGCTTCTTCCATGTATACAGCCTTCTATCATGATTCTTGAACCAAGTGTTAGCTATGATTAAGTTGTGCTCTGTGCAAAATTCTACCAGGCGGCTTCCTCTTTCATTTCATAGCCCCAATCCATATTCACCTACTACGTTTCCTTCTCTCCCTTTTCCTACACTCGAATTCCAGTCACCCATGATTATTAAATTTTCATCTCCCTTCACTATCTGAATAATTTCTTTTATTTCATCATACATTTCTTCAATTTCTTCATCATCTGCAGAGCTAGTTGGCATATAAACTTGTACTACTGTAGTAGGTGTGGGCTTCGTATCTATCTTGGCCACAATAATGCGTTCACTATGCTATTTGTAGTAGCTTACCCGCATTCCTATTTTCCTATTCATTATTAAACCTACTCCTGCATTACCCCTATTTGACTTTGTATTTATAATCCTGTATTCGCCTGACCAAAAGTCTTGTTCCTCCTGCCACCGAACTTCACTAATTCCCACTATATCTAACTTTAACCTATCCATTTCCCTTTTTAAATTTTCTAACCTACCTGCCCGATTAAGGGATCTGACATTCCACACTCCGATCCGTAGAACGCCAGTTTTCTTTCTCCTGATAACGACATCCTCTTGAGTAGTCCCCGCCCGGAGAACCGAATGGGGGACTATTTTACCTCCGGAATATTTTACCCAAGTGGACGCCATCATCATTTAATCATACAGTAAAGCTGCATGCCCTTAGGAAAAATTACGGCTGTAGTTTGCCCTTGCTTTCAGTCGTTCGCAGTACCAAAACAGCAAGGCCTTTTTAGTTAGTGTTACAGGGCCAGATCAGTGAATCATCCAGACTGTTGACCCTGCAACTACTGAAAAGGCTGCTGCCCCTCTTCAGGAACCACACGTTTGTCTGGCCTCTCAACAGATACCCCTCCGTTGTGGTTGTACCTACGGTACGGCTATCTGTATCGCTGAGGCAAGCAAGCCTCCCCACCAACGGCAAGGTCCATGGTTCATGGGGGGGGGATCGCACTATGATACGTAACATGAAAGAAATTTGTGATAGACGGCTTCCAACAGTTTAATTCAGTTTTGTTCCTCATCATCCAGTCCATACACAATATCATATTCATACTCAGTTGATGTACTACGAGGACTGCATATTCCATTTTCATCTGTCTTGCTTTTCCAGTGGGCTTACACAATTTTTCTGTGCTCCCATAATATTCATCCTTCACACAGATACGGGATGTGGCAAAACATCTTTTCCAATTTGAAGTTCAAATACAAAACAGATGAGTGAAAATAAAAAAAAACCTGCAATAACGTGAATAACATGTAAGCAGCGGCAATTTTCGCTTTTAAACAATGTGTCACTCAGGTCTTTTCCTCCACTATCAATGCACTGCTGAATACTACTTGAGAAATTCTGAATACGCATTTCTTGAGGAGTAAGACCATGTCCTTCCTGTATTGCATATCTCAGGGCTGGGAAAGTCCTCGGCCGATGTTTGTGAACACCTTAACAAGCCTCCACAGAAAAAAGAGCCCTAGGGAATAAAGTTTGATGATCATCAGAATGAGATTTTCACTCTGCAGCGGAGTGTGCGCTGATATGAAACTTCCTGGCAGATTAAAACTGTGTGTCGGACCATGACTCGAACTCGGGATCTTTGCCTTTCGCGGGCAAATGCTCTACCAACTGAGCTACCCAAGCACGACTCACGCTCTGTCCTCACAGCTTTACTTCTGCCAGTACCTCGCCTCCTACCTTCCAAACTTTACAGAAGCTCTCCTGCGAACCTTACAGAACTAGCACTCCTGTAAGAAAGGATATTGCGGAGACATGGCTTAGCCACAGCCTGGGGGATGTTTCCAGAATGAAATTTTCACTCTGCAGCGGAGTGTGCGCTGATATGAAACTTCCTGGCAGATTAAAACTGTGTGCCGGACCGAAACTCGAACTCGGGACCTTTGCCTTTCGCGGGCAAGTGCTCTACCAACTGAGCTACCCAAGCACGACTCACGCTCCGTCCTCACAGCTTTACTTCTGCCAGTACCTCACCTCCTACCTTCCAGACTTTACAGAAGCTCTCCTGCAAAGCTTGCAGAACTAGCACTCCTGTAAGAAAGGATATTGCGGAGACATGACTTAGCCACAGCCTGGGGGATGTTTCCAGAATGAGATTTTCACTCTGCAGCGGAGTGTGCGCTGATATGAAACTTCCTGGCAGATTAAAACTGTGTTCCGGACCGAGACTCGAGTCGTGCTTGGGTAGCTCAGTTGGTAGAGCACTTGCCCTTATCCTCAAAGTTATTTATAAAGTACTCAGTCACACCTATTCTTTCATTTATATTCTCTTTTCCTTCTTCCTCCACTTCACTATCTTTCTCCTCACTTTCACCTAACTACTTCCATACTCTCATAACTCTTCTTCTTCATTTAATTCTTCCTTTTCATGTTTTCTTCCTTCATTACTTCCTTTTGGTTTCAATAACCCACCAATCCATCCAAAACTTATCTAAATCTTTTAATATCTTTTGGTAATTCTTCTTCGTGTGCCCACTGCTTATCACTTCTTATTGTTTTCGGATCTATAGTCATTGACAGGTTTTCTGTTCGCTGCTGTCCTTCCATTGCTTTCTCTGGGCGTATTTTAACCATGGTGAATGTTGTGTTGAAAATGTTTGGGCCACATCCCTACTCCCGCTCCACTTGAGGCCCTTACTGTCAGAGTCCTTCGTTTCCCTCTCGTTGATTCCCTTTGTTTCCCATGAATCCTCCTCCTCATTCTTTCCCGTCTTCTAATACCTTCATCTCCGTTCCTATTTGTTGACCTAATGGTAGAATCATTGTGGTCTCTTCTATTCGTTACTCCTCTTCTATTAAATCCATTACTTTCCTACTCTTCGTCTCATACTAACATCCCATCTCACAGGCCTTGCTCAAAAACCGATACAAAACGCATCCTGTTACACTCTCATATTTCCTATAAGCTCATGGGAGTTTTCTGCAGCAAGCTGTATTATGTCGACTTCTACCAGCTAATCTAAATGGTCTACCAGTTAACATGATCTCTTATATTTTCTCTACTATTCCTTCTACATTCAGCGTATTTTCTAAATTTATATCTAAACCATCTCATAGTTTCACACGCTTTGACAGCTCATCCTAATGAATCACATAACCATCTTTGTTCCACAAATTATATTTTCTTGTTCTCTAGGTAATCTTCCAGCATGAATCTGGCGGATTCGTCTGTAAACACTACTTGGAGTACATTTTCCTTTAAACACCTACTGTATTACAGCATCCTTCCATCCAGCTGACTGATACATTCATTTTATATGCATTCCTTTCTAAATGATCTATTTTTTTCTTATCGCTTTGGGCACACTTTTTCTTCCTATCCTGAACTGCAAATACTAGCTTGTTTTACTCATCCTGCTCACAATTGCTGAAATATTTTCTTAAATTCTTTCTTAATGTTCTCTCTGAGTGGGGATTCATAGTATTTATCTTCAACTTTAAACTCGTTCTTCACATTTTTCAACTAAATAAGTATACCTTATTTCTGACTAGACTCGTTATTAGACTATTTCTGACTTTAATTCTAACTTCATTGACCTCACTGACTTTAGTTGTAACACCACGGCTTCACTGTTAGACTTTAGTTATGACTGCTCACACTCCGAATTGGTTTACATAAAAATTAGTGCTTCTGTTAAACACTAATACATTTATTCTTTCTTTTTGGTTGTTGACTTTCTAACCCTTATAGACTTAAGCTGTCTCAGTCTTCACTCTTCCAGAATCCTGATGAGCCCTTCCGTATTTTTGATTTTTCCCTTTTGTCAGATTCCCCTTCATCTATTCCCTTAACCACCTTCATGTAACTCATATTCCCCAATTTCTCCATCTCTTCTTTTACATGTGTTGACTCCTTACTACCTGCATCTACTAGTGGAGAAGAAGTATCTACATATTCACACTGTCCTCCTATAACCGTTCTCGAACTTTATTTTAAAATATCTATTCTGAATTCTTGTTTCTCTGGCATTTTGACCTCAAAAATTTTATTTATTTATTCTCTTCTTTCGCGGATCTCGATTGCCTACTCTACAGTTTCACGTCATGAACCATTGACTGCTTGGTCACCAGATATTGTCCTGATCGCTGTTTCGGACACTTTCACCGGCTTCATTGATCAAACTACTTTGTATGGTACGTCTCCTCACTGTTGCTACTTATGACAGTCTCGATTGTTTACTTCTGATTTACTGTTAATAAAAGTAAAAACCAGAAAGACGTTCAGTTTCCTCATAATCTTGTATGTACCATTGCTGGTAGTATTGCTGTACCCTGGAATTACATCCGTCTTCATTGGTTCTTCCGTAGGCACTGATTACTGGTGTAGCTATGTCTCACACATACCACCAACTATATCGAGAAAGTGAACCACAGTTCCTCATTAAAAAACAAATACCGGCCTCCCTCTTGAATTCATAACGTGGTGGATAGTTTTTTTTTTTAGATTAACAACTCACTCCAACTTCATTTCTGCCCTTTCGCCTGGACGCAACTGTCTTCTGGGGATCAGGTTTCGCTTTCAGGGCCACCTGTCCCAAAACCACTGACCGACAACATAGTAAAATTGTACTCAAGCGTCGTTTGCCTCCTTCATTAAACGCAACTTGACAAGAATTTATTCTGCAATAACTGTGAAATTACCTATGTTTACTTGAGTCACCAACAGTAAATGTGCCATGCATGTGCGACTTTCTTGGTGGTCTACTATTGGCCGTATCTGCCGTATGATTGTCTCTGATCCATATCTAGGAGACCACGTTGAGAGGTCGCATAATCGGCGGCGGGCAGGGATATCGAGCGGTGTTCAGCCAGCTGTAGAGAAGTGACTTGCTGGCAGCAGTGATCAGTTGGAGGTCTGGGTTTACGAGGTCGTGTGAACACTCTGTTGGGACAAATATAGCTGGAAGGCAGAGGTGTGGCACGTGGAGTGTTGCTGGCACCATCACGCCATTGGGTGTTTTAACTGTGAGTATTTGACCGTTGGAGGAAGCAAGCCTGCTCTGTGAGCCTTTGCGTGCCCATATTGTGGACTATATTGTCAGACATTTTTCTAATGGGGAGTAATTTTGTTTTTAACCTATGTGTGAGGCTCTGTATCCTAGTTCCTTTTGGTCCTACTTGATATTTGTGTTGTTCCGCTGTCCGCTGTTTTGAGCGAAAGGCGATCGTTTGTGTTTTGCTACTGGGCTATATCTGACTGATTTTCTGGAAACGTCTTCGTGATTTGTGGCGAACGTACTAGATGTCAGACCAACGCAGTAAATTTACTTTACAGAAAATATGCTTATTACTGACTACTGCAGGTGCCCAGTGTACAAATATTCAAAGAAAATGGATTTTAGGTTTTTATTGTTCGTTTTAAAATTACTACGTGTGCACAGTTATTATTAAACCTAAATTGGAATATAAGTCAAGGGTTGAACTGTTTGAAAAGCGAAGTGGGCACTTTCTCAGACAACATTGAACTGGTTGACAGAAGATAGAGACTGTACTTTCACAAGAATGGTACTGTTTTGAAATTATACAGGCTTCTTACTTTTTGACGCTTCTTTCATCTGATAGAACTTCGTACTGGGAACTATCATTAGTGAATTGTAACTGAAATTTAGCATTTATAATGTCATCCATTCTCCCAAGAAAAGAAACAAGCCTGTTGCTCAGACCTATTACGATATTTATACTATTTGCAAGTTACGTGAGATCTGACTGTCTATCCAAGGGATTCAGATTCTTCAGTTGATTATTCCACACCTCTGCTGCCCGCCGCTTCTCAGGAATCTGTTCTTTAAATGGTACATTGTCTCTACTGCTAATGTCGGTAACTGATTTTTGGCACCCACTCATTGACTTGCTGTGACGTAACGAATCCCTGATTTATTGTTACTCAGGCCAGTGAATGTTAATGATATGCAACTAAACCTATACTCATGCACTCGTTGGAGTACACAGTACACTAATTATACAACGCAAAGTTACACGATGATTTAATTAGTTTGCAGTAGCTAGTAAGTTGATACTGGCTTGACGACAAGACTCTTTGTAGCACTTACACAGATAAATTTATACTCTCAGTATCACTAGTGGTGGCTGAGAAGCGCAGTCTCACTCCATTTTCTCCCTCCAGGCAGATGTCAGTATCGCATGCCGTCCCTACCGCGTCTCATCATTCCTCAGCTGGTTCTACCAGTGCATTCCCTGCCTCTGACGTTATGGAACGACTCCACTAACTCCCTGTGCTTAGCCATCCACATTTTTTCATTTAGTAACAGGAGGTGTACGAAAATATGGAAACACAAAAACCACAACACATTACCAAGTCTAATACAGTTTAGGAAAACCCTTGGCGTTCCGGCCGCTGTGGCCGAGTATATACGTCACCGTAACCTATTTGTTTCTGTCATCGTCAGAGACGCTTTTTTATCACATTTTGAATCCACGGCCGGCCAGTGTGGTCGAGCGGTTCTAGGCGCTTCAGTCTCGAACCGCGCGACCGCTACGGTCGCAGGTTCGGATCCTGCCACGAGAATGGATGTGTGTGATGTCCTTAGATTAGGTAGGTTTAAGTAGTTCTAGGGTACTGATGACCTCAGATGTTAACTCCCATAGTGCTCAAAGACATTTGAATCTTGGAATTCAAAACAGAATGCAGTTGCATCGGAATGAATACAGGTTCTGTATGATAGGGAATCTTACACTATTCATCCCGCAAAATAATGGCAACTTCAATGATGAGTGATTTTGGAATTCAAGATAGCCCAGCAATTCCCTGCTTACAGAGCTCCCTTCGTGTTGCCTTTGTACTGATAAAGTTCGCGAGTGCAGCATCCAGTCCTGCATTCACTTTTTCAGCTGTCGTCCTCTTATGTTTCGTCACTATCCTTTTCAATAACCGTCTGTCGCGATCAAAGAAGACACACTTTCGTTCGTACTGTGACTGAGCGGATCATGTTAAGCGCAACGTGCAGGCTTGGCTAGCATCTGTGTTTATGTGCAAGCATGAATTTTTCGCGGCATTTCCATATTTTGTCCAACCCCTGTAATTTTAATTGATCTAGGACGTAGTAATACACTGCGATTGAATTTTTCTAAATTTCATAGAAATTCTTCACCAGTCAATTTAAGCCACATTTAATGAAACGATTTGACGATCACGTTTAATTTTCAAGCTACAGTCTTTTGACGGGGGACAGTTCGGCCAGTTCAGATCGTCCACTTCCTCTAGGCGCTTCATTTTCACGTATAGAATGAAAACTCTGTCGAAACTTTTTGCGACTGGTGTCACAGGTTTGCACCAAGCTGCCCTTGTCTTCCTTCTATCATTCTCCACCATCCATGTAAACAGTAAATGTGGCTTTAGCTGGAAATGACGCAGATGAAGAAGCTAGTGGGCTCTTCTCAACGACGATCTGAGGTCACTATCAAAGCTAGACGTGGCGATTCAAAGTGCGGTGTCTCCTATTTTTTTGGTTCAAATGGCTCTGAGCACTATGGGACTTAAAATCTGAGGTCATCAGTCCCCTAGAACTTAGAACTGCTTAAACCTAACTAATCTAAGGACATCACACACATCCGTGCCTGAGGCAGGATTCGAACCTGCGTCCGTAGCGGTCGCGCGGTTCCCGACTGAAGCTCCTAGAACCACTCGGCCACAACGGCCGGCTCCTATTTTTTTTTCTTTTCTTTCTTTTTTTGTTGGGTGTGGCTACTACTGGTCTCGTTCAGGCGTTTTACAGCATTATTCTCACCCACTGTTACATTATGGTAATTTGTTGTGGCTTCGATCTTTACCATACGCCTTTTTACAGCTGTTACCATGTACATATTATGGAAGCCTGCTTTTGAACTGACTGTAATTTTCTCCGTGAGCACAACTCTAGGACTCATGACAAAATTTCTGCTCTTGGGAAGCATCGATTGCAGATAATGAAGTGATAAATTAATGGTAGTGCGGGAAGTATCTGTGTGCCAGGTTGTCCGGTTAATCTTGCAAAATGTCAAAATTCTTCTTCTTAAGTATACTAGACATTATCAAAATATGCTTCCCAATAACAGCAAACAATAATACATCAATTTTACCCCAGTTACTACCACATAATTTATTACTGGTAGTAATATGCAGAGACGTTAACTTTCATATTGCGTCTCCGAAGTCCCCGCTGCAACTTCTGAACTCGCTCTCATTGTAATGTCTCCTTCGTACGTTTCATTATCCTCTGCGACTTCCCCAAGCCGAGTAGCTGCTTTATCCTCAGAAACTTCGGAACGTCGGGGGCCGTGCAACGAGACAGATATGTGGGGGCACTCAAAAGTTTCACTTCCTCCTTCTGAAATCTGTCCAGACGTTACTCATCTTTTGACATCTTGTCCCCGCAGATGCGTCTAATAGTAAAATGCGAACTTTCTCACTTGTAAATTTCACACTTATTAAAATTATCCGGGCTATTTTGTGTGGTCGAGTGAATTTCTTGGAGACTTGCAGCGTTTTGTCTCCATCTGTAGAGGACATCTTCAACGATGAGGAAGATTTTTTGGAAACCCGCTTCACACACAGGCTCGTATCTGACTGAAGTAAAATATCGTTTCCACATACTCTGATTTAAAGGCGTGCCGCCATACGTCGCTGTGATCTGCTGCTGTAGTTCGCTACACCTGGTGCCCCACGATGAATGACCAGAATTCAACATACCATTCAGTTCCGCATCCAGACCGTGAAGTGTGTTCCGAAACAGCCGTTGTATCTCTTTCTCCCCTTTTATAGCGGCCCTTATGTTTTTATAATACTTTTTCCAATTTTCTTAGCACCCACGTACACATCACAACTACAACGTGTACTTTAAATGCTTAGTTTTTTGCGATCGTCCTTCGCCTACATTTGGTGTTCCTGTATCTTTCGGTTGGGTTTCCTTGCTAATTTTGTAAACCTCTTTAATACTGTCTCACAACGGTGTAATTTGAATGGCACGACCAATCTGAAGAACATACAGATGACTTGTCCTGTAGCCAGTGGCAACAAACATATTTATGGAAAAAGTTCCGTTAAATGCACTATACTTTTGTATTGTGGAAGTACGACGAATAGGAACTAGATCGTTTTCATTAACACCACGGTAAGACTAATCCAAAGATTCATTTTACCATGAAGGAGGAAGTTACATTTCCTGGATATGGTTCTCTTCACGAAATAATACGGTAGCATGGGCCACACGGCATACAGTAAATCCACATAGACGAATTGTTACCGACGCCAGGCTTCATCACCCAAAACAAAAATGGCTACAGGAAGGAATATCTGTCAACCAGAAGTGCTCAACGGAAAATTGGAATCTCTGGGTTTTGCCTACTGAACTTAAAAGAGGATTAAGACCGATCCGTAAAGATCGTAGATTTGTACTGCACTCTGGCAAATTCACAGTTTTACTACTGTACAGGAAAGACGTTACTCGGAGCTCAGGGAAAATCCTGAAGGAATCCAAATATATAAATAGCAATACCTAAAGTCGGACGAGAGTCCTAGCAAACATCTGCAAAAGGCAGGAATTTACAGGATTAAATTTAGTTTTCGGATGTGTACATGTTGGAACCAAAAGAACTGTGGATAAACGACTGGTACATAAAGCGTCTACAGAAGTGGAGAAACAAACAGATCAGCTGTTGCGGAACGTGCTTTGTAGCCAGGAAATCATCAGAATAGATTTGATAAAACTCAGATTGTCGCTGCCACGAGCGAATACTACGACAGACTATTCAGAGAGTTGACACATTAGTAATACGTTGGTCATTTTATTCGGAAGGAGTAGGGTGTAAAACTGAACGACATTTGGATTCTGCTGCTGATATGTAACTGTGTTCCACAGTGGAGCGACAGGAAGAGCGGACGACAGAAACAGACACAGTCCAACTGCGCTAGAGTTTTGAAAGTTTGTGACGCACGAGAGTACGCGGAAAGTCAGTAATGATCCATAGTGTGAATCGACTTTCATCGAAGAAACGTCTTCTCATGAAGATGTCCGCCGCAGGTGGAAACGAAGCGCTGGGTTTCCCTCAAGCACGTCATAATAGCCAGGAATATTTTAATTAGTTTTTCATTACGTTGCCTGAATGTTTGATTCTCCTGGAGCGGTTTCTACACGCACCAACATATCTTGAAGCCTGGGGTGATATGCTAATTGAACAGAAATCCATTCTTCTATATGAAGAGGGTGTTCTCACTCCTGCACATGCGATTTTCTGTGCATCACATCACAGATGTGATCCACAGATGGGACTAAAATAATCAGGAAGGGAATCCGGCCACTAACTGACATTGCCAAAACCCATACAACGTCGCCAACCCCGTAGACAAAGGCGAGGAAGAAGAAGGAAACGAAGAAGAAGTAACAGAAGAAGCTGTGTTGTTTCTCATTCTTAGTATAAGGAGCATATTTCCTTGTAGGTCAGTAGTTGTCGGTTCCGAACAACAGTGACACGTTAAGTGCTGCTCAAAGTATTCGAGTTAACTGGCAATTTTCATTTGCAGATCCTGTTAATTTAGATTGTATTAGATTAGAAAACTTATTTCACGAAAGCTAGAAGTATTGAATTTATTTGTATTTAACGAGAATTTTTCAAAACATTGCGCATTGCATAGGTAACTTTAAAAATACTAAAAGGAAGCGCTGTACTTCCCTTGTGGCTATTACTTATGTAGAAGAACCCATGCGGAGGACTTCCTCTAGAGTGCTCTTCCTGCTCGTGTCTTTTCTTTATAAATATTATCAACTGACTTTATGTGCTTACAATTACCGATTGAAGTAGGAGATGAACCAGCTTGTTTCCTACATAAGGGCAACTCATCGTGGCAAGCATTAATGTCCTCGGTAAGTAGAGACGGTGAGAGGTAAAACGCCTACAATATGTTACGTCTGGTGTATGCTACTAATTAGTATTCATAAATCCCTTTTCATTTTCCGGTCCACCCAGATACTCAGCAACGATTTCTTGGAAGTACTTTCTTCGGAGTACCTCTCGCATCCCCTGTGCAGGTGAACGACTTGTGTAAGGCGGACAAACACAAGGAATGCGGGCAGCAAAAGGCTCGATTTTTGTTACTATATCAGGCGACGTTCTGCGGCCGCCGCGGTCTTAAACTCAAGGTCGCAGCTGCTCACATGTCCCGGTCTAAACACTTCCTGGGACACAAGGGAACGCACATTCGTTGGACAACTACGGAGCGCCTGATTAGTTTAGTCTTCTGTTTGCGGACAAACGTACGAACGCAGTTTACACTGTTGGCAATTTAAAACTGCGGCACCATGAAGACGAAATGAAGCAAACTTTAAATTGGTGTGAATGGTACTACGCTACTGCCCATTAAAATTGCTACACCAAGAAGAAATGCATATGATAAACGGGTATTCATTGGAGAAATATATTATACTAAAATTGACATGTGATTACATTTTCACGCAATTTGGGTGCATAGATCCTGAGAAATCAGTACCCAGAACAACCACCTCTGGCCGTAATAACGACCTTGATACGCCTGGTCATTGAGTCAAACAGAGCTTGTATGGCGTGTACAGGTACAGCTGCCCATGCAGCTTCAACACGATAACACAGTTCATCAAGAGTAGTGGCTGGCGTATTGTGACGAGCCAGTTGCTCGGCCACCATTGACCAGACGTTTTCAGTTGGTGAGAGATCTGGAGAATGTGCTGGCCAGCGCAGCAGTCGAACATTTTCTGTATCCAGAAAGGCCCGTACAGGACCTGCAACATCCAGTCGTGCATTATCCTGCTGAAATATAGGGTTTCGCAGGGATCGAATGAAGGATAAAGCCACGGGTCGTAACACATCTGAAATGTAACGTCCACTGTTCAAAGTGCCGTCAATGCGAACAAGAGGTGACCGAGACGTGTAACCAGTGGCACCCCATACCATCACGCCGGGTGATACCATACTGGTGATGAATACACCCTTCCAATGTGCGTTCACCGCGATGTCGCCAAACACGGATGCGACCATCACGATGCTGTAAACAGAACCTGGGTTCATCCGAAAAAATGACGTTTTTCTATTCGTGCACCCAGGTTCGTCGTTGAGTACACCATCGCAGGCGCTCCTGTCTGTGATGCAGCGTCAAGGGTAAGCTCAGCCATGGTCTCCGAGCTGATAGTCCATGCTGCTGCAAACGTCGTCGAACTGTTCGTGCAGATGGTTGCAAAGGTCCCCATCTGTTGACTCAGGGATCGAGACGTGGCTGCACGATCCGTTACAGCCATGCGGATAAGACGCCTGTCATCTCGACTGCTAGCCGTTGGGATCCAGCACGGCGTTCCGTATTACCCTCCTAAGCCCACCGATTCCATATCCTGCTAACAGTCATTGGATCTCGACCGACGCGAGCAGCAATGTCGCTATACCATAAACCGCAATCGCGATAGGCTACAATCCGACCTTTATCAATGTCGGAAACGTGATGGTACGCATTTCTCCTCCGTGCAGTAGGCATCACAACAACGTTCCACCAGGCAACGTCGGTCGACTGCTGTTTGTGTATGAGAAGTCGGTTGGAAACTTTCCTCATGTCAGCACGTTGTAGATGTCGCTACAGGCACCAAAGTTGTGTGAATGCCCTGAAAAGCTAATTATTTGCATATCACAGCATCTTCTTCCTGTCGGTTAAATTTCGCGTCTGTAGCACGTCATCTTCGTGGTGTAACAATTTTAATGGCCAGTAGTGTACATGTTTGGACATCCAGTCGATTGTCATTTCAGCACAAGCTCATAAAGTAGGTAGTAGTAACATAGTCTTTTTATTTTCGGTTTAAGTATAAACCACGTAGCGGGTCCCTCATTCAGAAATCACATTTGAATGTTGGTTTTCGTGAGAAAAGAGTGTTACGCCTCTTGTAATAAGGTGCCGAATTTCTACAGCGGCAAGATCGTAGCATGTAGAGACTGTGATTACGGCTCCATCCATATTGCTACTCACGTTAGTTGGGTAACACTACTAACGTACAAATATGGAGTCGATGGAACATACTCAGTGCCATGCAGTATCTCAACGGTCGCGCGCGACTAGGGCCCGGCAGACATATACACACTCGGGCGTGTAGGATCGGACAGGCGTGTCAAGTACCTTGAATCAGAAAAGGGGTTGTCTGCAGTAAGTTATATACACGGCCACTTTGGCGATGTCTCTAGAGACAGGTGCGTCGACAGCGGCGGGCCCGACGATGCACTGGACAGGAGTGGCACCTCTCCATCTTTTCAGACGATCGTCTTTGTGGTGGGGCTCCGAGAAGAATGTGCGTTGACAGACTCCATTAGTCATTGTCATATGATCCCACCAGTTAAGCGGACGGTATGGTTTCACCTCTGGGTCGCACAGATGGTAATCTGATCAGAGATTGTTACATTTCTGTCTTACCTTCGACGTCTCCGTGGAGTTATATTTCAACAGGATAACGCAGGACAACGTGTTCCCCTTGCTGTTGTGACCTACGTTGGAACAGAGTGTGTTAGGCTGTCGCCTGACCACATTCTTCTGATCTATTACCGTTTGAAAGCATCTTGTCATACGATGCCTACAAACTGCCACACTACCAAGTGTCAACTACTAAGATTGACGGACTATGGCACAGAGTTTCTGCGGCGTGGAATGACTTACCTTTATATGCTACCCAAGCTCATTTGGACTCGAAATCAGACACATTATTAGCTCTAGTGGTGGTACCTCGGTGTAGTATATTTCACATCCAGTAGTCCCACAACGACCCACAAATTTAACAATGTGTTCTTCCCACCATACAGTACACGGTCAATATGTAATACTTCCAGATTTGATGTCCTTCCTTGTATCACAGTTTTAATGGCCAACCGTTCACATTATCTTCTAAAGGATACTCTACGTAAAAAAAAAAAAAAAAATTACTTCAGTTACCAAGCAAAAAACCACTTATTTCTCACACAACCAACAAAAATTTTAAAAAGTCGAATGATACTGTCGAGAAGCCCAGCAAGTTTCTATACTGTTTAAAAGAGTCGCTCTGCAGCGTAGAATAAACTCTTTCTTATTTCACGCATAGACATCTTTCCTTTGCACCTGCGTTGTATGAGTCTACCGTCTTACACATAACCACTTTGTGCAGTGAAGGTGGACAATGGATATTCTTGATAGCGAAGAGAGAATGCTTAAGGCAAATTCCGGCACGTAGCCTATTCCTCTGAAATAACACCACAGCTCTTAATGACCCCTCATGACGCCAAGTCGCCGTCAACAGAGTCACATGAACACACTGCATGTACGCAGCGGGGAGATTTGCGTGAATGTGGTGGACAATCTGGTAATAAGGAATTGTTTGTTACCATTACTGAACTCAAGACGACAATGTGCCAAGAAAAGTAGGCATGGGTCCTTCAGGAACGACTGCACCACAAGAAGGTCGTAAGCATTTCCACTAACGCTGATGAATAGTTGAAATCAGGCAGTGGTTACAGGCAGGACGTTCGCAAGAACTCACACGTGTTCCAGGCATAGTAAAAACGATTACAAGTGTGTATTCCTGCTTGCCAAGGTCACATGCCGAACTGATACTGACGACAGACATCAGTTCTGAATTGAGTGAAAGTTTAATCATTTAATAACCTTTTTGTAATGAACATCTTCACAAAATTTGGTAAATATCGAACATGTGCTGCATGGTGTAGCACTTTCCATTTCCGTCCTTGTACTTACCATATTAAGAGTTCTCATAAAATTTTTGGAAATTTGTGGTAAGTTCGTATGGGACCAAACTGCTGAGCACATCGGTTCCTAGGCTTACACACTACTTAATCTAACTGAAACTAACCTTGACCTTGGAAACTTAACATTAGTATTTGAACTGTTCCAGAAGTACGTGATACAATCAATCGCAATACACAAAACAATTTTCTTATAAAATATACACAACAAACTGAGTTTGCAAAAAAAAAAAAAAAAAAAAAAAAAAATTACAATACTCTCCGTTAATTCTGTCGGTGGTTATCCTTTGCAGAGACAAAAGATGGCTTACTTATCTTTACAGAAATAACATAGTGTTTTGGAAGTGAAACCCAGGAGTGAGGTAGTGCTACGGTAAAATGGAGCAGGAGAAGAGTCCTCTTGAAACGCCTATTGGAAGGCTGCAGAAGACACGTGGGAGCGCTTCAACGTGAAGAAATAATGACTGCAGTATGTACGTTGCCAAAATATGTTCCAAGATTAGTGTTTATTAGAATGTAGTGTGTCAGCAGTTGATACTTAATTTTCACTAAACACAGCAGGCTCCTCCTTCCGCCTCATTTTTAAAAAATCAGCACATGCTATGTACGATGACTTGCCACTTTTGGGAAGAAATGCATGAAGCATTCAGTCTAGAGAGAGAGTATTCAATGGACACCAGAATTCGAAGGTCTTCGCAGACAAACATAGCCCAAAGTACACAACAGCACTTACCAGCACTTACCTAGGCGCAACCATGCTTCATAGTCTAATGGTCTCACATGTTTACTGCCCAATGCGCATGCGCCCATTCTCGGGTCGGAGAATAAACTTTCACTCTTCAGACCAACAGTTTTTTTCGCTCCTAGACAATCAAATAGTTATTCTTGTTCTACCAGGGGCATTTTTTAAGGAATACCAGCTTGAGTCGAGTGTGAGGTAACAAGTTTGCTAAGTATACCCGATCTGCGAGCGCAGTGGTCTTGATAGTGAATATGCTGTCGTGTTGACCACTATGGTAATGTCACTTTATTCAGAAAAAAGGGCTGTTTATGTGTACCAGAGACTGAAGCAGCTGATTACACGAATGAATGAAGGAATGAAGTTTAGGGTTTATCGGTATCGTGATGGCTGTATTTGAAGCATTAGCTCATGCCGGCAACAGGGAGCCGGGAGTATAATCTTAGGTGACCTCTACAGGTTTGCTGATCACTTCTCAGGTTAGCAGGAAGTTTGGTTCACTGTAATTACAGCTGCTACAGAACTATCAACGGACAGCTGTGAGGCGTGGAATCTATTCACCGAGTTCACCGAGATCTGTTCTCTGCCAGATTTTTACGTATAGCGCTTCAGAAATTGGGGCCGATACTCTACACGTTTAACCTAGAACGAATACAAATACGTTAATGTGCTCGTATAAGTTTCTCGATAGCGCTTATTAGCAGAATCTGTCTGTACCTATCATTTGAATCCTCGTGAGATAGTTTAACGATTCTTTGTTGAATACCTTGCTCCTATTTCAGCAGCAGTTTAATGTAGGTTTCTGAAGAAACGAAGCGTTTCAATCGGTTAGAAAAGTGAACGGGTCTTCCCATGTACAAGAATTTTCGTTGACCAGATTCCACAAGATCATAGGATTTCTGAAACAATCGACATTTGATCAACGAGTGTTAATGAACATTATTTGCTGTCACATTTTATTTCTCTTTCTTTCCCGCAATGAATTTCTAAAAAACACTCCTCAGATGAACTGAGATTATCTTTCCCCGTAGTTGGTTGGTTGGTTGTTTCGGGGAAGGAGACCAGACACAGAGGTCATCGGTTTCATCGGATTAGGGAAGGACGGGGAAGGAAGTCGGCCGTGCCCTTTGAAAGGAACCATCCCCGTAGTTCTCGTCGATATGTGAAATACTATTACAGATGTAATCCAACGGAACGATAATTAAAACTGAAGGACACTCTAAGGAAGATTGACGTCCGTGAAATACCATAACTTGTGGCCAGCTTTCAGTATGTCTGGAGCCACACTTACGATAGTGATACTAGCTAACAGGATACATTCTCTCTAGGTGTAGAAACTGGAGTATAATATCTACTCAGGGCTCCAAGAAATTGAGCTAGAGAGTAATAGAGTAACAAAAATATATCTGATCATATAATGCAGGCTACGACTGCCAATATTTACACACATATTGGTTTTGGTTTAAGGCCATTAGTTTGTGGTCTAAAACGTTTCTGTGCCTGAAGATTCTTCTCCAGCCGCTAGAGAGTATAAAGGGGTTAATTTTAAACTTCAATCGCCGGCCGGTGTGGCTGAGCGGTTCTAGGCGCTTCAGTCTGGAACCACGCGACCGCTACGGTCGCAGGTTCAAATCCTGCCTCGGGCATGGATGTGTGTGCTGTACTTAGGTTAGTTAGGTTAAAGTAGTTCTAAGTTCTAGGGGACTGATGACCTCAGATGTTAAGTCCCATAGTGCTCAGAGCCATTTGAACCATTTTTTAAACTTCAACCAGCTCCACAAGCTGACACTGCCGAAATGTTGGTAAGTAAACGAGCAACGGTCGAGAAGTGACGTCATCCAATGTCTGCCAAAGAAAGAGGAGCCGCAGCAGTAAAGTTAGTTTCCTTTGTTTCGACACTAAGACCCGTGCATTTGTGTGGGTGTGTGTGGGTGTGTTCTCCAACATCTGCCTGTCAAGTATTGCCACTATTTTCTTCAAAACCGAAAACTTTAGACATTTTTGGCTGTCTTACGTGGAACTGCGAACATTTCCTTTTCGATTATAGGGGCCTATAGCGAACTTTTCGTTTAAATCGACACAATTAGTAGCGGAGTCATCAGGATGCGTATAACATTATTAGGCTGCAGGTTTCAGAGCCGTGCACAGTTTTTTAACATGAGATATTCCAAAATTTACTGATGATTAATGTGGCTCCTTTATAAACACGTCATGATCACATAGACTGATCTATAGCGGCTTAAGCGACTGGACTTGAAAGATCTCTCTACAATAGAAACTGTGAGAAGATCCAGTGAGGTAAGTGTTCGGTGTGGACTTCAGTAATAAAAAATACCTCTTCCGAAGTTGGAAAGGCTTAATTAACACTAGATAGTCGACATTTCTCGATTCAAATCTTTCTAGCACTCTCCACAGCCTTTTCTAACCGATTCATTTGTACGAACTTTTATCCGATATGGTATTAATCTCAGCGACCAAGAGATCCCGAAAACAAAAACCCAGGTACCGTCTCTCATTCGATGTACTCGGAGATGCGTCAGAACGAGATAAAAGCTCCACCATGTTTCAAAACGATGCTCTCTGAAAGTCATCCCCCTCAACAAGAGCGTCGTTAATATCCCGTTCATTAATATTTATCTACCCTGTCATCAGAGTGACCGACGGCGAATCTGAAAAATTACCCTTTCCTCACAACCATCCATCTTCAGCCTCGTGGTAATTACGGAGCGCTAAGAGGAATTAAGGGCCCTCGTCAGTGAACTTCCCATCTTTATCTACACTCTGCGAATCTGTGGCAATGAATGCTTTTCTTATTTCTTTAAGTCATTAGTCTCCCCACTGTCGACCTGTATCTCTTGTTTTCTCGAACTGATCTTTTCATCTCCATAACCTACCTCATCTGGTATCTCTCAGAACCTGTTTCAGATATTCTAATCTCTTCTCCACAACGTTCCCGATTTATGCTTTTGCAAGCACTAAGTCAACGCATATTTTGTTCTTGTGGTACGGAATTGGTTGAGATCTGTGCCTGTATTATGAAATTTGTGAAACAACAATTTTTCAGCTAACTATCACGTTTTAATTGCAATATTTGTACATGTTTAAGAGGCTGCTGTCATCTACAGATGGCCAGCTGTTGTATATACGTTTGATATAATAGCATAATGCAGTCCTCTGATGCGCAAAGAAATTTTTTGCTGGGTGTGTGAATGAAGTTATGTTCCAAAGTACTGCTGCTCGTACAGCGAGGATATAGCCTTACCTGACAGGTAAAGGACGAGAGCAAACACATCACCATCATTTCACACTTTGTCAGACACCTCAGGAAACAGTATAAAATAGTCTAATGGAGGGACAACATCATCATTAATTACTGCATGAATTAACTTTTAATAGTACGTTGTTTAATAACATGTGGAACGATCTAATTGGACAATTAATTCGTTCACTTGAAGAACACGTTGCAGGATATTATTATTTCTCGGTTCACTAGATTGCGTAAAATAAAAACTATTCGAGAAAAATGACAAGACAAGGAAGAATGACTACACCAAGGCATTGAATTTAGTAGGTGACAGTTACGGTCGTAATCAGTGGCTGGACTCTGATTCTGAGTTTTTCCTCTTTTTGAGAAAGAGGAGTCACTGTGTTGTGACCTTCTGGCTATATTACTGTTTCCTGGACTTCCTTCTATATGCTGTAATGCACCTGCACATCGTAATCAAAAATAGCTGGTAAAAATTTATTATTAATGATTCTTTCGAACTCACTATTGGACTATAAAATCAAAAATTTCTTTCCGTTATTTCTTGCAAAGTTCTTTACGTTCTCCTGTTAGTTCTTCTAACACGCCTCAAACCTCGAGTCATCTGACATCCTCTCCGTATGAAAAATTCGGCGTCATGGTGCTAGCACCCACGTGGTCATTGTCGCGTGGGTTCTCATTTCAGTTTTCTGAAAGGGGCCTGGTGCTACACCTTAATTGCTTCAAGTGGGAGCGGTATAACGTTCTTGGCAATCATCGCCTTCGCTCACACACATAAATCCTGAGATTAACTGCTGACTTGGCACTCATTATTAAATTCTAAGCGCAGCATTCTCTCGATTATCTGATGCAATTTCCTACTTTTTTTTTTTTTTGACTCATCGGTCTTCTGACTGGTTTCATGCGGCTCGCCACGAACTCCTCTCCCGTGCCAACCTCTTCATCTCAGAGTAAGTCCTCAATTATCTGCTGGATGTATTTCAGTCTCTGTCTTCCCCAAAAAGATTTTACTCTCTGCATCTCCCTCTAGTAGCATGAAAGTTATTTCCTGCTGTCGGAACAGATGTCCTATCACCCTGTTCCTCCTTCTTGTCAGTGTTTCCCATATATTCCTTCCTCTCCATTCTGCAGAAAACTTCCTCATTCCATGCCTTATCAGTCCACCTAATTTTCAACATTCTCCTGTAGCACCACTTCTCAAATGCTTGTATTCCCTTCTGTTCTAGTTTTCACCCCAGTCCGTGTTTCACTACCTTACAACGATGTACTCCAAACGTACATTCTCAGAAATTTCTTCCTCAAATTAAGGTCTATGTTTAATATTAGTAGACTTCCCTTAGACAAGAATGCCCTTTTTCTTTTAGTGCTAGCCTGCTTTTGATGTCCTCCTTGCTCCGTCCGTCTGAAACGTCCCCTTTGAACAATTTTACATATGAAACGTCCACTTAGAACAATTATACAAGCCTGTGCTTAACCTGACACACAATATTATTTAGCGCAACGCAATCTGACTTTCAATAACCCCTACAAAACAATGGCCCTGACTAACTTTAACCTATACCTTTTACAAATCACTTACCTCACAAAAATCTTCGCTACTCAAGCTACTGCAAAACAGCGAGCGCCACTACTGCCAGCTAAATAAAAGATACAAACTACTGAAGGTACTAACTACTGATAGGGATAGTTAGCAAATGAAAGATATTAATAGAGAACAAACAATGTATTTACCTTAATATTCATAATTGACATTCAGTCTTACAGATTATCAAAACTCCGCCATCTCTCTCCCCACGTCCACCACTGCTGGCGGCTCACCTCCAACTGCCCAGCGCTACGCGCTGTTCGCATCCAGCTATAGCAGTTCATGACAACAATGGCAGACAACAATGCAAACTAGCCACATACTGCACACAGCACAGCCAGTGATTTTCATACAGAGTGCTATGTAATGTTGCCAATAAAAAACATAAACAGCAAACTTACATAAAGAAAACATAAACAGCCTACTTACATAGAAAGAAAACATAAACAGCCTACTTACATAGCCCCCATGCTCCCCACAAAAAATTTTACAAATGGTGTTGGGCACTGGCCAATACAGATTTGAAAAAATTTTTCATAATTACAATCACAAAGATATCAAATGCACACACTGATTAATACAATGTTGGCAAAAGCTAAAATTTTCTCACAGTCAATAAAGACAGTCCTGGTCATTCACCACAGTAAAACTGCCGTTTCTTTTATCAAAGTCTGAGCAATAAAGACAATGCACACGGAAGTAGTGGATGTCCATGCAGTCTTGAAGAAGTAGTGTTGTCCTTCCAACAGAAAGACAGTGCTGACTCTTGACATGCTGACAGGTAATGCGCCACAATGGAGCAAACCCACAGCAGAGTCAGTCGACGTGTTGAAGAATATTGGTAGGTAGGTCATCACAGAGCAGACCCACTGCAGTCCTGGTAGAGAGTATTGTAGTGGTGGGCCACCAGAGGTGCAGACCCACTGTAGTCCTTGTAGAGATTGTGGTATTGGTGAGTCAGCAAAGGTGTAGACCCACTGTAGTCCTGGTAGAGATGGCCAGCAGCCATCTGCTGCGACTGTGCAGGTGCACAATCACCATTGAAGAGTCTTTCGGATAATAGAGCAAGTCCATAACCACCACTTGTGCACTCACAAAGTTTTTGGAATTGTCCTTAGAACCAGCAATGCTGTTATCCAGTCCCTTGCTGAGTTATTAACACACGTGCAAACACTAACAGTCCCTACTTCTCACATATTGTCACTATGACCAACAGAAACGTGTGCAGTGAAATGGAACTTACAAGTTACTTGATGAACTGCTGTCAATTACAATTTTATAACATAAGAATACGATTACAAAGGTACAAAATACATCATTAAAAACATAACAATACAGATAACATTTGTAGTACAGGCTTTACAACAGAATAGAAATAAACATATACATCAGTGTTACAGGAATGATGACATGAGTACAAAAATAAAAGATCAGAATCACTTTTAAAACGTCAACTTCACACATGAGCATTAAAACAAAACAGAATAAATAAAGTCTAAGCATCTTTACAAAGAAAATAACAGAGTATTAGAAAAATTCTACAACATAGCTCTCATCAGCTAAACACATAAAGACAGGAAAAACACAAATACACACGGGTACCCAAACACATAGTGGGATAACACAAATGGAAAGGACAACACACAATTACATATTGGGAAAAAGCAGCAAAGAGGAAAGGACAGGGTTTCTTTTACTGCAGTATTTTGCTTGGAGATCTCCCTTCATTCAATAGATCGTTCGTCTTATTTCAACCTTTGCTTCCACCAAAAAAATTCTATCTAAGCATGCTTTCTGTATTTATATGTTCACACATTGCTTACCTCATCATTTATTTCCAAGAAAATCCTACCTATACCTCGTTCCTGTATTCTATTCATATTTTTTTCAAAATAATTATTTCTGATTGTACAATACTCATTTGGGCCCAAATCTTTCTTCGCAATGCATTCTTTACCTATTCTCCATAGTCAGTTTCTTATATAGTCTACCCCCTCTTAAGCTAACTTAAATCTACTGAGCTCAGATATATATACCAAGGGATGAGGCAATGCAGCATCACAACAAATCAACACAAACAGAAATGACAAAAAATGCAAATTGGCAAAGCTAGCAGCATAAATTAGCAAAGCAAGTGCAATATTACAACTAATATAAGGCAATGCAGGAAACAAGAAAAACTAGCTTAGAAGAGTAACACAAAGTCAAATTTAGTAACACGATGCCTGACAAACAGCAGCAACTTATACCTAAACATGACATAGCGCAAGCAGAAAAAATATTACAGGAAAAACAATAATGCAGACAAGGGAAATGTCTATTCACATCTTAATGTCTATGTAATTAAAGTGGTGCACCATAACAACTTATTGTAAAAAAATATTACCATGTACTTGAAAAGAAAATCATGTTTTACTGTTACGAGTTCCTTCGTATTGTTCTTTTCTTTCCAAGTGCTCCTTTTTAAAGAATGTGGATCATAAAATAATTATTTAATAGATCTGTTGACAGAAAGTGTTCACATTAGCAAATGCATTTTATTTTATAAAAGCAATGCTGCTACACAGCTGGAAACCAGACATCAAATGAAATAAGCAATTACGCAAACCAAAGCATAAAAATGTCATTCAGTAGTCATGTGACATTTCATTTCATAAGTTAATTGCTCTCAACTCTCGTACAAAGACTCTTGTCATAATCAGGTGTGCATATGTAAAAATATTTCTTGTCATTTTGTTAGGCATTTCAGTAAATATCATAAATTTTTAAGTAACGAGGGTGTCGCATTAGCGATGAAAGGCACATCCTAATGGCTTGTTCTCCAGGTGTTTGACACAGCTGTGTGCCCACAACGCATTACAAAAATCATATGTTTTCAAGTAACGAGCGTGTCGCATTAGCGATGCCCTCTACAAAGAATTGTCAACAGCGAGTTTAATGGCCTCTCTTTGTCCTTCTCTTCCACCTGTGCCTCTGGCACACCCTAATGGCTTTCTTTTCTACCTGAGCGTCTGAAAAGGCTTGTTCTCCAGGTGTCTGACACACCTGGGTGCCCACGTCACATTATGTGCAGGTGGTCACTTAACTTTCTTACGGAAATATTTACGACAGTAGTTTCCGCTACAGTGACAGTCTCATATAAAAACATTTCACAGGTCAAGAATTTTATTGACATAAACATACTTCAACAGCATAATACACATCGTCGTCGTAAAAATAACATCATATCACCTCAGTCAAATGTCAAAAACGTCGTAGCTTCCTCCAATAATTTCAAAACCTAACAAAATTCTCTGCTCATGTCAAAAGTGTCATCTGCCTCCAACGTACTTTAAAATCATACTCTCTTACCAAATACATCATTCAAAGTTCTCATAGTATCACAATGGTTTCAAAAAAATTATGAACAGTGCACAAAGCACAGACAAAGTACAATTTCTTAAGTGTGAAGTAATCCAACTCTGTAATCACGTAATCATCTGTCACTGACGAAATAAACAAGTTTGTCTCTCTCCGTTAAATGATCAGATAGCTGTGTAATTTATGTGTTAGAGAAATATGGTACCGATGTGTAAAGTTGTATAAGCAAATACCATATTAGCTAGGGCTCCTTGTGCTTGCCAAACACATGGTACACAAAGTAGGCGTGTACCCCCCTGAGGTTTATTGTAATTATACCCTCAGGTGTTACAGATTACAGCAATGGAATGAGATGTATCACGAAAAACTTTCTTTGTAATTCAAAAATCTTTAAAAATAAATGTTTTAAGTACAAAATTAATCACTCAAATACGTGTCCTGTAGCGCTAAATATGCGTCTTGCTGTAAGATAATCTCTGGGAAGTGTCGTAGTTATTGTCCTCCGAAAGCTAAGTTCTGCAGAAGTCAATGTACTTACCTCATGATACACAAAAGTGAAATGCTTTGCGTATAGATAACTTAGTTATTACGCTTATTGCCGTGATGAGGAAAGTACTGTGCTGTAACGTATTGTTGTCCTACGGAAAAGGCTGTCTCCTTGTAGCAATAGCACAAAAGTCACCACTAAAACATGTCTCACTTTATAGAAGAATTCAGAAAAAACTGTGCAGATACAAAACAGATACACCGCAAAAGCAACATTGTAAATTGTCACGCATTAGCAGCGTCGTGATAAAATCTTGTAGCTGTCACATAAACTAACCACTGTGTCATCTGGCATTTCACAGAAAGCACCTCAAATCCTGAATCCACTCTCAAGCAAACCAAAATGTTGCATGAAAATTTCATTAGCAGTGCTGGTATATGTTCTAAGTATGTAAGCCGTATATTCGTTATGTAATCGTGCAACTAACAAGGAGGAATGTATAAATAACAACACTGTGTCGTCTGTTCGCAATAACAATGCATTCGCAATTACTTGTCTAAGTTACCTATGTTCTTGACTGGATGGTTAGTTAGCTTTAAAACATAGTTGCATGTTAACAGTTTCTCAGTGGGACAAATTGTACAAGTAGCGTGAAGTGAAAATTGCAAAGACTAAGTTAAAAAGCAGATTATCTGTCAATAAATGGTTTTACATGAGAAATGTGGTGTAATCTTTTACCCTTTGCTCTTCTCAGTACGCAGAGTTTCAACTTGAATGCAAGTATCATGCGGTATTCGTCCGTAAAGAATACGGGAATTTTGCTCAAGGTTAGTGTCAATGTTATTTTTCTCGGAGCCAGCCGGCGCACGCAGCTGCCTGCGGTGCGAGTCATTGTCTGTTTCTTTGTTGGCGCGCGCCGTTACTGGGATTAGGAGGCCTAACTTCCACAAATTCGCCTTGCCCAGAGGGCCCAGCTCTGTTTAAAACTCGCCAGTTCTGATGCAGTTCAGGTCTGTCGTTACGATCATATCGCCTGTCGTCATGTCGGTAGTTTACATAGTTTCTTTCTTGTCGGTCACGTGGTGGAGAATTTCTCCTTGAATCGTAACTACGCGCTGGACCGTTGCGTCTAAAGTTATTCTGTCTCCCTTGATAATAGTTATTTTGGTTCCCATATTGTCTGTTTCTCTGATTGTCTCTGTGATAGTCATTACTGCGGAGAGGTGATCTTTCCCTGTAATTATTACTACTCTGCCAACGGTTGTCATACGGGTGGTGTCTGTTTTGGTCACGATTTGCGTTGTAAGAATAGACTTGTCGTGTTCAGTTATTATTTCTGTCGTCACGGAATTGTGACGGATGTGACCTGTAGTGATTGATTTCCTGTTTTCGCATCCCACGACTGTCTGTGTCAATTTCCAGTTCTTGTAACAGTCCCTGAAAAGCTTCAATGTCGTCTTTGCAACGTCCTGCCAAAATAATATGTCGTAAATGTTCAGGCAGTTTGATTAAGCAAATGCGGATGAGTTCTGAGGGGCTGTATGGGTTTGACAGGTACTGATTCTTGTGCAACATGTCTTCAAAATATTTCACAAGACTGGAAAATTCAGATTGTTCAAAGTGTTTCATCATCATGATGCTATGTTTTACGCGGTCTTGTGTAGCTTGAGACCAATATGCTGAGAGGAAGGCATGGTAAAATTCTCCTTCACTGTGGCAATCGTGAATGACCGATCGCATTCTTACAGCTGGTTCATTCTCCAAGTAGCCACACATAAATTCTAATCTGTGTTCTAATGACCAGTTGGGAGGAAAACAATGAGAGAATTGATGGAGCCATGCTTGTGGATGAATGTCGTTGCCAGAATTCTTAAATGTTTTGAATTTACGTGTAGTAATGAACAGCTTATAGTCAAAATCATCATGTCGGCGAGTCACATATCGGTCATTGTTACGTCGTGTCGGCGGTTCCATCTCAAAATTCGGTGCACCTTGCCAATTTCTTTCATAATTACCGAAATGCTCTGTGTTATTATATTGTGGCTTTTCCGTATTTCTATGTCCCTCTTCCAGTATTGGGGCGCGAGTGTCCTCTGAAATACGTAATTCTTGTATCACCTGCGTCAACTGATCTTGTACTTCCCGGATTTCTCTTTTATACTGTGTATTAATTTGATTTTGATTTTGTTTGAATTTTCTTATTTGTTCATAGTCTTCTGTGTCAGTGAAGGCTATGGGTCTTGTGTCATTCAGATCATCATCTACCTTTGTAGATAAGTTAGTGACCTGATCCGAAAGTTCAGCTACTTTCTCCGATAGTGAACACATTTCCTCAGTGTGTTTTTCTGAACCAAGTTTCAGAGTGTCCATTTGTGTTGAAATCGAATCTACTGTGTTCTTTAAGTTTTCCTGAGTTTTTGCCAGTTGCGTAACCGAATCGGTAGATGCAACTGAGTCAATTTTAGCCCACAAGGTCTCATGATTTTCATGAACAATGGTTTGCAGTTCTTTTATGGCTGCTTCGTGATTCTGTAATACATTCTCATGACGCGAAAAAATAGGTTGGAAATGCTCACAAATTTGTGTTTTTACGTCATTACAGACTTTCTGACATTTCGATTCTATTTTATGTAACTCAGTAGTTAAATCTTCACGTGTTTGTTCAAGCATATGTTCCACTGAGTCTAACTTTTGAAGCTTTTGTTCCATTGTGTCTAACTTTTGAAGCTTTTGCTGTGTTTGTCTCTGATTTTGTTCCATTGTGTCTAACTTTTGAAGATTCTGTTCCATTGTGTCTAACTTTAGAAGATTTTGTCCCATTTGTTGCATTAATTGTAATAACAATGCATTAGTGTCTGGAATCTGTTCCTCTACGCTTTTCGGTAGTGCATTTGCACCAGCAACATTCACATTTTGACAAGCAGAAAATGTGTCTTGACTCATTTGAGAAACCGGTGAGGACCCAAAACCGAAGTCTACAGTATTTGCAGTATTGTGTTCTGTCATTTCGGATTCCTGAGGCGAGCTGTTGCCGACCGATCGATTGATAATGCTTCCCTGTTCACTACCTGTTTCACTGCTTACGCCATTGTTTGACGCCCGCTCCATTTCCCTGTGCACAGTTACCAAATTACTACTTTGAACATTAGTTAACTCATTACATGGTGGGGCCAACACACTGCTTTCGTCTTCACTGTCATTTCTTAGTTTACTTTGGAGCCGAGTGTTACGTTTTTCACACGCCATTATTGTCACAATATTTCACACGATAACACAGAAAAGCACAATTTGAATAGCAAAAATAAGAGAACACATTAACATAGCACTGAAAATAATATCTAGTTAATTGCAGCTGCGAAATACTTGGTGCAAATCTACATGCATGCCACAACTGTTTTACAGTACAACAATGAAAGACTGCAACTACCAAGGAGATTCTCTCTACAATTACGCACTAGCAATAAACAAAATCTACACTAATTACACAAACTACAAGAAAAAAATCAGAAGATTCCAGTGAGGTATCCTAGGCTAAGGGTCGACATATGAAACGTCCCCTTTGAACCATTTTACATATGAAACGTCCACTTAGAACAATTATACAAGCCTGTGCTTAACCTGACACACAATATTATTTAGCGCAACGCAATCTGACTTTCAATAACCCCTACAAAACAATGGCCCTGACTAACTTTAACCTATACCTTTTACAAATCACTTACCTCACAAAAATCTTCGCTAGTCAAGCTACTGCAAAACAGCGAGCGCCACTACTGCCAGCTAAATAAAAGATACAAACTACTGAAGGTACTAACTACTGATAGGGATAGTTAGCAAATGAAAGATATTAATAGAGAACAAACAATGTATTTACCTTAATATTCATAATTGACATTCAGTCTTACAGATTATCAAAACTCCGCCATCTCTCTCCCCACGTCCACCACTGCTGGCGGCTCACCTCCAACTGCCCAGCGCTACGCGCTGTTCGCATCCAGCTATAGCAGTTCATGACAACAATGGCAGACAACAATGCAAACTAGCCACATACTGCACACAGCACAGCCAGTGATTTTCATACAGAGTGCTATGTAACGTTGCCAATAAAAAACATAAACAGCAAACTTACATAAAGAAAACATAAACAGCCTACTTACATAGAAAGAAAACATAAACAGCCTACTTACACGTCTTTGGTTATTTTGCTGCCTAGGTAGACTAGTAGAATTCCTTAACTTCATACACTTCGTGATCACCAACCCCGATGTAAAGTTTCTCGCTGTTCTCATTTCTGCTACTTCTCATTACTTTAGTCCTTCTTCGAGTTACTCTCAATCCATTTTCTGTATCCTTTAGACGGTTCGTTCCATTCAACAGATCCTCTAATTCTTCTTCACTTTCGTTGAGGACAGCAGTATCATCAGCCCATCTTATCATTGATATCCTTTCGCCCTGAATTTTACTTCCACATTCATGTTGGTGTAGAATGTATGAGTCTGGCGATGTACCATACGATTTTTGTAAAAACATCGTCCACACCATTCCCAGAATTGTACTTCAAATGGTTCAAAGTGGCTCTGAGCACTATGGGACTTAACTCCTGACGTCATCAGTCCCCTAGAACTAAGAACTACTTAACCCTGACTAACCTAAGGACATCACACACATCCATGCCCGAAGCAGGATTAGTACCTGCGACCGTAGCTGTCGCGCGATTCCAGACTGTAACGCCTAGAACCGCTCGGCCACTCCGGCCGGCTGTACTTCCATGTATTAAATCATTCTGTGCTGGTTCCACGTTACTACACCTAAATGTAGAACTCGACGCTGGAAGCCTTTCGTATTTTTTTCCCCACTGATAGTAGCATTAAGAGATGAAATCTTTATCCCACGAGCATTACAGTGAATTCGTCAGAGGTTCGTAAATGGAAAAGCTAATACATGCTGTCACAAACTTTGTAAAAATTCACCGTTATATCCAATGCCTACCTACATGCGACGGTTTATAAAATAGCTACTAAGCCGTATTTATAGATTTTCCTAGCACGGAAATAACTGTAGTTGTTTATTCCGCTCTTCACTCGGTGCGTGGAAGACTGTATAACTTCGTTCCTGAAAAATCTAACAATCATATCGTATTATGGTATTTTGCCCTCGGTTCTTTATTCTACCCTTCTCCTGAAATGTCAGGTGGCTAGCATTGGTAGAAAATCTCGCAGAGTTGGTAAGATCTACTCCGACAAATGTCGCAGTTTCCACTGAGATGGGTTATCGAATTGTGAAACGCTGCTAACCTTGATAAGAGTATCTGAATGATGTTTGAGGAATTCGCAACTCTCTAAACAGACGAGTACGTTATTGCATTCAAATGCGAGGACGACACGTAGAACTCGTCCTTTAACAAGTAAACTGTAACGAGTAACGTGCTGAAGTAGTATTTTTTGTTATGGTAGGTCATGAGTGGAATTTGAGCACAATTAGATGGGAATGTAATCGGAAACTTTACGTTTCAGATGTATTTGCGCTAACTACGACGATATTTCGCAGTTAACTTGTAAATGGATCATTGGCGGATCATGTTGTACCGTCTGTCGGAATTAAGTGAAGACGTTTAACGCATGTTAAAAAATACTCATGTCTAGTTCGCAAGGAGAGCTGAAACAAAGATGTAATATTGAGTAGCGTGATTGTGTCATCACGCAGAAAAAGACGAAGACATTTCAAAACCAGGTAGCAAATTTTTTGTTTGACAAAATGATTCATCTCTCTGGCTAGTACGGCTGAACTGAATGGAGGCACCAACATTTTGATTGATGTATATCTCTCAAGATGAATAACAATAATTTCATGGTTTGTGATTGGAAATAAATTTTTTATTGTTAGGTTCAAACTAATATTCTCTTATTTGTGTAAAATTAGCGTCCTTTCCTAGGTAAAACAGTTTTAAGATTAGTGATTAGTAAAGTTTTGATCTCCTCTTAAATGCAGAGTGGCTTTCTATAAGACGCAGGTTGTTAGGTAGTCTGTTTCAGAGTGAAATGGGTGAATTACAAAAAATGGTTCAAATGGCTCTGAGCACTACGGGACCTAACTTCTGAGGTCATCAGTCCCATAGCACTTAGAACTACTTAAACCTAACTAACCTAAGGACATCACACACACCCATGCCCGAGGTAGGATTCGAACCTGCGACCGTAGCGGTTGCGGTGCTCCAGACTGTAGCGCCTAGAACCGCTCGGCCACCTCGGCCGGCGGTGAATTACAGAAATATTCAGTGCTATGTATGGGTATAGTCAGGATCCTCGACGTATCAAATCTTGTAACGCAGTAATAGAATGATGATAGAGAATTCGCGAAGAGGAATAGGGAGAAGAGATAATTCAAATATGGCCGGCCGCGGTGGTCGCGCGGTTCTAGGCGCGCAGTCCGGAACCGCGCGACTGCTACGGTCGCAGGTTCGAATCCTGCCTCGGGCATGGATGTGTGTGATGTCCTTAGGTTAGTTAGGTTTAAGTAGTTCTAAGTTCTAGGGGACTGATGACCACAGCTGTTAAGTCCCATAGTGCTCAGAGCCATTTGAACCATTTTTTCTATCTGTATATTTTACATTTTCATGGGTAGTTCGAAATCTCCTACTTCATATCCATTACAGAAAGTAAGTTTTGCATTTACACTATTAAGGAAAAATTGCCGTAACTACTTATGCACTTTGCTTTCATACTTTGAAACTGTATGACAGAAGAACATTGTACTACATTTGCAGCTTGGAACGTTGAGAAAATTTAGGCACCGCTCGTTTTGCCACACAGTAACACGTTGCCGCTCTTTACAGTGGCTTAGTTTAACGTGACCGAAAAATTGCGTTTACTTTAGTATTTTAAGTGTTTTATAATGCGACTTGGCAGTACACCCATAACGATTTTAATGAGAATGACATCGACCACGAAACCCCACGCACTTATCACGATGAAAAAGACTGCTTTAGTGTACGATAAATATTTATTTCTGAAACAACTAATTTTATGACGTTGGAGCCACATATTAAGGGTTAATCTGTATATAAACAAGAGAACACCGTGTATGATCCTGCTTCAATTAAAACGTAGTTGGACTGTGCTCGACACTGTATAGGAAAATTATATTCTTACATTTTTTCGGCTGGCCGTTGTGGCCGAGTGGTTCTAGGCGCTTCAGTCCGGAGCGACGCTGCTGCTACGGTCGCAGGTTCGAATCGTGCCTTGGGCATGGATGTGTGTGATGTCCTTAGGTTAGTTAGGTTTAAGTAATTCTATGCATAGGGGACTGATAACCTCAGATGTTAAGTCCCATAGAGCTCAAAGCCATTTGAACAATTTTGAACATTTTTTCATAACTTAGTTAAAGTGACAACCAGTGCTACATTTTAACCGAAGAGGGATATTTATATGTTTTGCTCTTGTTTATACACAGACGTAGCCCTGAAGATGTGTCTCTGGCGCCATGTTTATCATACAGGCGAAGCAGTCTCTTTCGTTTTCATACAATTCAACAGCTTTGGATGCCCACAATATAAAATTTTCTGCTACGAATTTATGTCAATAACAATATCGGATTATAATTAAGAGCAGAAGTGCCAGCTCTGTATGGAAGCCGAAACACCTGATGTCTTGAGAATTAGAAGGAAAGGGACTGATAGGAAAAGAGAACAACGTGAGATGGGTATTTCCTGCGAGTGGCTACCACTGTGATAACTGTCCTCAGGAAAACGCAGTTAAGTGGAGCTGGTGGGTGTTCCAGCTGGCGTAGAGAATCCTCGGAGCGTTCACAGGATGACAGGTAACCGGGATAACAAGCTTACTGTTGCTTGTGAATTTTTCTGCCATTGCGAAAATCCCACCCTCGGGAGAATCTATGGCCCTAGGATAGTATCTTCATAGTTTTTCAGAGGAGAAAAGACTGTTGTTAACAAACCAAAGACACGGAGTCAAGTATTACGATAGAGAGTGGAAGCAGGTGTTGCTCAAGGAAGGGGGAAATGTATTGAGAGAGAACAAAGGCACTGGAGGATTGGTGATGAGTATAGGTTTGGGTAGTGAGTGGCCTTCTGATTGACAAAGGTGAAATGGTAAAGTATTTAATCCATCTTTGGTATTAATAACCGCTTCAGCTGTATTTAGTCGTTTATTTTTGGATCCCTACCGGTTTTGTGGCTCTAAAGGCTTTTGCGCTCTAATGTCTTAGTCATATGTCCACCTGAAGATGTGGCTTTTAGTGATCCATTAACAAAGGACTAAATACAGTTGAAGCGATTGTTAATACGCAAGATGAGTACTCATAGCTACGGTTCCTCTGCCTAAAAGGTAGTCTACTTCCTCCATATTAAACGAGTGTGGCTGAGTGGGAAATATTGAGGTTACGAAACTGATTCTTATTCTGCGACTATGCATTGATGTCAGCTGTCTGCGACACGTGAAAATGTGTGCCGCACGGGGACTCGAACCAGGATTTCCCACCTATCGCGAGCGATCGCTTTAACCACTTCGGCTATCCGAGCACGGATGTAGAATCAATCCAAATTTCCATATGTCAAGTAGTCACAGTCCTTATGCTCGCATAATTTGTGACTCCCGCACAGGGAGACAAATATTATATCGTCATTTTAGCCCGTCAATACGTGAATACATCACTGGCATGCATGCCTGCCTGAAGAACATTGTATTTTGAAGATAGAGACACTGTATAAACACAGATATTGTGCATGTCTGAAGGAAATCGTACTGTGAAGATACGGTCACTATATGAACACAGAAATTACAACCATCAATGAATTATTTAGGTATTCAAGAGTAGGGAGAGATGTAACAAGAGAAAACTCAATAGGTACGTTTTCGACGGCAGAATGAAGAGGGTCAAATTGCAACTGAAATAGTTTCCAGGGTTGGATATGTGACCATAGGAAAGGTCATTGCAACATTATCAATAGTATTATAGTTACTAAAGCTTATTTTGAAGCTCTATTTATATTCATGTGTATCGTTGGCACCAGTTAGTTTTTATTTATTTCATGGTCGCCAAGATTGTTTGTTGATATTATGCTTTATTTTCCGACCCAATGAACGAGCTGCTGATGTTTGGGAAATTTAGAGGGCGTAAGTACAGTAGGTACATAGCCCTTGTCTGAAACTGGTGACAGTAACATATATTGCTCGCGATACAGAGAGAGGCAAAGAGCCATTGGATGATTTACTGAGGCCAGTGAGTTTTGTCCCAAACATAGGTGGTATTGTTTGGAAGGAATACAAGAAGGGCAAGGAAAGGCATGTTACACAATATCTTGATTGAAATGTTCTGAAATACCATGGTAAAACATCGACGTAGTCTAAAATGATTCTGTGGGTGAAGCACAGCCCGTCCGGATAACCAAGCACGATGACGGCACGGTAACTCAGCGAATTCGGTCAGAGGGTTAGCTGTACTCTGTAATAAAAAAAACTGAGTGAATAGATCGAAGATGAATTGAACGGGTGTCATGGGACGTTTACCCCAAACAAATGCAACGAGCGGTAACGAACAAAATGATATCAGCAACAAAAGAAAAACACGGTAGCTCGCTCGTTTCCGTGACACAGAGTCACGCTGTCACGGATCGAGTCTGCCTCGCTGATTAACGACGGGGCCTGCTGACTTTCCAGACCGCATGTGATTTTTAGGTGACTTTCCACATTCAGCTAGGTAAATATCGGGCTGACGCCCACGTCCCGCCTCAAATATAATAGGCAAATACTTAGAAAACGTAATGATAGTTGGAGGTGATATCTACACTAGACACAGACCGATGGAGTACACATATTCCTTCCTGTGGGAAGTGGTGGCGTCGGGAAATCCATGCGACTCCCAGATTACACAAACACTGTGTGTATAACAATGCAGATCCCGTAGAAAAACGAGAACAACAAAATGCAAAAGAAGAAGAAAGCTGGAGCGTACTTCTTCAGCAGGTTTTCGGATTTCATTATGTGTGTTCAAATGCTATTATCACAATCTAGTGCATGTATTTGATTAAATACTACTTAATTAAAATTTAATTTGAACATCTCATGTTTATCAAAGACATCAGTAACAAAGACGGAGACGGGTGAGAGAATACGATAACTGAAGCAGAAACGTAACAATAAACACTGTAGCGTGAAATAATAAAAAATAAAAGCTCTTTACTCTGATGTGGTTTGTTATCACTGTCGCTATAGCATGACAAATATTTGGTGACTATTGTCTTTGCTTTAAAGACGTTGTAGATTAAAAATGCAAATCGTAACTTTAATGACTTCACTTTTAAATAAACTTTGAGAAAAATTACTTTCAGTATTGCTATTAAATGTTCTTGCGGAGCTGTGTGACTATTATGTAACATGCAATCGGTTTTCTCTTATCAGGGGCTACAAAATCCTTTGAAACATAAGCTCTGCTATTTATCTTACGTATGTGATTCGATGTTTATATACAGGGTGTATCATAATTAATGGCGTAAACGCAAAAAGTTGAAAGCACACGATACTAGAAGCAAAAAAGTGTCAACAAACATAGGGTCGAAAATGCATACCTTCAGAGCTACGAGCAATTTTTTATCTTCGATACTGTGAAACAAATCTCTTCTACTGCAAGCTCTTTGCTTTACATATTTTGGGAACTGCTAGTATGGACCAAAAAAAGAAAAAGGTCTAGTAAACATGTGCTCTAAAATGTATTCCTTAAGCGCAATGAGCACTTGTTCATCTCTGCTACTTTGAAACACAACTCTTCTAATGATTAAGTGCTCGTAACTTTTAACCCTTCTAATAGCGAGTATTTTTTGTTACACTAAGTACCATTGGGGTCTTTAGTGACCCCAACGGAATTTATTTCTTAATAAGGATAGTTTTAATAATGGTAGAATAAAATCACATTTCCACAATCTAAAACATAATGTCAGTGACATTACATTAAATTAAAATGCATATTTTTTAAAATTATTTGTTTCCGTAAAATTTACAAACGATTCTCATGAAACTACAAACATTTTTGATTAAATTTCGAATTGACATTTATGACGCATTACACTTACAGAAATAAATTTCAGAGTGGTTTTTACACACAGAACATCCACATTTTGAACATTTATCGGTGAATTTTCTAGCCTCAGACCTTTTACAAAACGGACACCTTCCTCTTTTTTTTGTCTATACTGTTGATAGAAGTACTGGGGAAATAATTTTGTCTGGCTTTCTTCCGACGAGCTGCTTTCCGAATTCTATGAGAAATGCCGGCTCTTGTAGTTAATCCTTTCTGCCAAGTCTGGGGTAAGATGTAGCCATATGATAAATGAATTCAGTGCCCTGATATCAATCATGTTGTAAAATAATACCATTGGCCACCTTCTGCTCATCCTCTTTGTAGTGTACGTTCTAACCAGCTTGTCCATGGTATCTACTCCTGATTTTGTTTCATTATAATTCACAATCATTACTGGCTTGCATTCTTCACGCTCTTCCACTTCCTTCCTTGAATGCATTGTACTGAGCAAAGTTACAACTTTTCCCTCTTTCGGACGATATGAAACAGTTGAAGCATGCTCTTGGAATCCAAAAACAGATGAATATTTGACTCGACCTTTGGTCTGACTGAAAGCTTGTGGTACTTCTCCTTTATTTTTTCTAATTGTTCCTAAGAGTGTGAGATTGATTTTTCAGAAGTTCTCTCACCAAACTAAGACTAGTGAAAAAATTTTCGGTTGTTACATTTCTGCCACTGTTTTCTAAGCCTTTGACCATATCTAAAGCAACTCTCTTGCCTTGACCAACTTCACGGGATTCATTTTCTTGTCGACCAGGGTAAACTTGGAGATTGAGAACGAAAGATGTTACACTATCACATACAGACCATAATTTCAACCCATATTTTCCTGGTTTTGAAGGAATATATTGCCGAAACGGACACCTACCACGAGATGACACAAGTTGTTCATCAGTTGTTACGTTGCTGTGAGGAACATATGCTTCTTGAAATGTGTGTACCCACATTTCAAATATTTCTCTAATTGGAACCAGCTTGTCAGGAGCACGGTTGTGACGCCTCACATCTGCGTCATCAAATCGGATGCACCTTGAAATTTGCGTAAAGCGATTTCTAGCCATTGCTTCACTAAAATGAGTCTACCATCCTCTTTGTTCCACAGATGTTTAACTGCTTCATTATGAGCCTTGTAAGCACCTGCTAGGATCAAGACACCAATAAAGCACTTCAGTTCAATGGCATCTACTGGTTTCCATTTACTACCGTAAATAAAACTACCCTCTTTGTCAGTCCACTTTAGAATTACATCAACAGTTTCTCCTAGGAAACAACTGAAAAGCTGATTCTATGGAGTCTACATTTTTCACTGCGAATTTTGATGGACCTGGCTTTTCTCGCATTATGTTTCATTTCTCTTCGCTTACACGAGCTCTTCTCAACTCGTGGTTGTGCAACAATTCTTCTTTGTTTTTAGATCTACACAAAATAAAAAAAATAAAAGATACAAAGGGTATATCTTGGCGCTAGACCCTAACGCACATTTACAAAAATACAATGTGTACTTACATATAACAGTCAGAAATATGTGTAACTTCCTGTTCAGGCTGGACATCAGTGCTGTCCATATCTTCTTCTGAACTTCCGTCTGATTGAGGAATATTCTCTTCTAAAACGTCAATTTCTCCATCACTGCATGAGACATCAGAAAATATATCGCTGATATCATTATTTGATTCTCCAGATAGAGGAATATCCTGCAGTAATATTTCAAGCACTTCGTCTTTGGAAAGGTGACGAGACATTTTACACTAGATGTAACACACACAATAGTAGTCTCCACTTGTATGGAACAAATAACTGTCGGCTTATAAAGTATTGGCAACAATCACACGTTACAACAGCATTTACAGGAAGAAAACAAAGTAAATAGAGCAAAAGTTACGGATTCAGTGCAGCATTATTGGGTAATAATACCGCAAGAGAGATATGGGATCGCATTTAACCCCAATGGTATTCAGTGGTTCTCTCTTGATTTTCTGCAAAACTCAATATTTTCAAAAAGTTATATTAATATATTAAGAACCCATTAGTTAATTCAGGAAAAGTATGAATTTTTCATAAATTTTAGGAATAGGAAGTAAGGTATATTTTACATAAAATTACGGCCTGGGGTCATTATAGACCCCACAGTATTAGGAGGGTTAGGGTATGCGTTTTAGAGCACATGTTTGCAGGGCATTTTTTTCTTATTTTGGTCCATACTACCACTTCCCAAAATATGGAAAGCAAAGAACTTGCAGTAGAAGAGATTTTTTATTAGTATCGAAGATGAAAAATTGCTCGTAGATCTTAAGGTATACATTTTCGACCCTACGTTTACTGAAACTTTCTTGCTTCTAGTCTCGTGTACTTTCAACCGTATACGTTTACGCCATTAATTATGATACGCCCTGTATATCTAGGCAAGAAATATTTTATTCAGTTAAGCTCATTGAATATCATTTGCTTAATGTAAAATCTCTCCGTTCTATTTGCTATTAGGTAACGTACTCGACGTATACAATCCGGTACGAGTGAAAGTTGAAGCAAAATTTGAAAATTCCTACGGCTATTATTCAGTATTTCATTAGATGTCAAGAATTTATCGCTTCTTTTTAGCAAAGCATAGCGCTCTGGGCAGTATCTAACGAAATTAATAGTATGTTCCGTAAAGGCGGCTAGTGGTACCTTTGCATGTTACCACTGGCATAGGTTCCCTCTCCACATGCCACAGCTGTCTTATGATATAAGACACTGTCCATATTTTACTCATCTCTGTCCATCTCGTTTTCTTTCGTTCCATCTACTCATCTGCTATTGTTTCTCGCCTCTCCCCGAACCAATTTACTTCTTCTCCGGAACTGGTTCCTTCTAAACAATTGTCATGTATTTGTCTTAGATGTCATTGTTCACATTCGACCTTAACATAATGAGGTAATTATTTATCAAATTTACTATTATTACTATTATTATGTGCTGCACATGTAATGTGCATATTTTATTGTTTACTCTCTAAGTATATCTGGTTAGATGTAAGAGTGGTCCTGAGGGCTCTAATTTTAGCAGATGAAATAAATGCACAAGTAAATAAATATAGTGCCAAAATGACTGAGACTTATGTGTGAAACTAAATAAACCACGTTTTCTTGTCATTGTTAAGTAAAATCATCCAGCATCTGCTTGTGATATTAACTTTCCAATTTGTCGTATTATTTTTTTCAGTATTATTTCTGTCAAATTTATACTTTTGTGTTTTGCAATAAAATACGTCTTTGAATGCCACACTAGTAATACATTAAAGTGAAGACGCTGAGGCATATACCAAAGACTGGCCAAGTCAGGCATAATATAATAACCTGTTTTCACAAGACAGAGAGGTCTATTCGTTTATATATTTCATGGGTAGGAAAGAAACTGATTATAAAGTGACCACTACACTAAGAAAGAAGGAAATAGCAACTTTACATTCAAAAACCCCCCATGAACCATGGACCTTGCCGTTGGTGGGGAGGCTTGCGTGCCTCAGCGATACAGATGGCCGTACCGTAAGTACAACCACAACGGAGGGGTATCTGTTGAGAGGCCAGACAAACGTGTAGTTCCTGAAGAGGGGCAGCAGCCTTTTCAGTAGTTGCAAGGGCAACAGTCTGGATGATTGACTGATCTGGCCTTGTAACAATAACCAAAACGGCATTGCTGTGCTGGTACTGCGAACGGCTGAAAGCAAGGGGAAACTACGGCCGTAATTTTTCCCGAGGGCATGCAGATTTACTGTATGATTAAATGATGATGGCGTCCTCTTGGGTAAAATATTCCGGAGGTAAAATAGTCCCCCATTCGGATCTCCGGGCGGGGACTACTCAAGAGGGTGTCGTTATCAGAAGAAAGAAAACTGGCGTCCTACGGATCGGAGCGTGGAATGTCAGATCCCTTAATCGGGCAGGTAGGTTAGAAAATTTAAAAAGGGAAATGGATAGGTTAAAGTTAGATATAGTGGGAATTAGTGAAGTTCGGTGGCAGGAGGAACAAGACTTCTGGTCAGGTGACTACAGGGTTATAAACACAAAGTCAAATAGGGGTAATGCAGGAGTAGGTTTAATAATGAATAGGAAAATAGGAATGATGGTAAGCTACTACAAACAGCATAGTGAACGCATTATTGTGGCCAAGATAGACACGAAGCCCACGCCTACTACAGTAGTACAAATTTATATGCCAACTAGCTCTGCAGATGACGAAGAAATTGAAAAAATGTATGATGAAATAAAAAGAAATTATTCAGATAGTGAAGGGAGACAAAAATTTAATAGTCATGGGTGACTGGAATTCGAGTGTAGGAAAAGGGAGAGAAGGAAACGTAGTAGGTGAATATGGATTGGGGCTAAGAAATGAAAGAGGAAGCCGCCTGGTAGAATTTTGCACAGAGCACAACTTAATTATAGCTAACACTTGGTTTAAGAATCATGATAGAAGGTTGTATACATGGAAGAACCCTGGAGATACTAAAAGGTATCAGATAGATTATATAATGATAAGATAGAGATTTAGGAACCAGGTTTTAAATTGTAAGACATTTCCAGGGACAGATGTGGACTCTGACCACAATCTATTGGTTATGACCTGTAGATTAAAACTGAAGAAACTGCAAAAAGGTGGGAATTTAAGGAGATGGGACCTGGATAAACTGAAAGAACCAGAGGTTGTACAGAGTTTTAGGGAGAGTATAAGGGAACAATTGACAGGAATGGGGGAAAGAAATACAGTGGAAGAAGAATGGGTAGCTTTGAGGGATGAAGTAGTGAAGGCAGCAGAGGATCAAGTAGGTAAAAAGACCAGGGCTCTTAGAAATCCTTGGGTAACAGAAGAAATATTGAATTTAATTGATGAAAGGAGAAAATATAAAAATGCAGTTAATGAAGCAGGCAAAAAGGAATACAAACGTCTCAAAAATGAGATCGACAGGAAGTGCAAAATGGCTAAGCAGGGATGGCTAGAGAACAAATGTAAGGATGTAGAGGATTATCTCACTAGGGGTAAGATAGATACTGCCTACAGGAAAATTAAAGAGACCTTTGGAGATAAGAGAACCACTTGTATGAACATCAAGAGCTCAGATGGAAACCCAGTTCTAAGCAAAGAAGGGAAAGCAGAAAGGTGGAAGGAGTATATAGAGGGTCTATACAAGGGCGATGTACTTGAGGACAATATTATGGAAATGGAAGAGGATGTAGATGAAGATGAAATGGGAGATACGATACTGCGTGAAGAGTTTGACAGAGCACTGAAAGACCTGTGTCGAAACAAGGCCCCCGGAGTAGACAACATTCCATTGGAACTACTGACGGCCTTGGGAGAGCCAATCCTGACAAAACTCTACCATCTGGTGAGCAATATGTATGAGACAGGCGAAATACCCTCAGACTTCAAGAAGAATAAAATAATTCCAATCCCAAAGAAAGCAGGTGTTGACAGATGTGAAAATTACCGAACAATCAGTTTAATAAGCCACAGCTGCAAAATACTAACACGAATTCTTTACAGACGAATGGAAAAACTAGTAGAAGCCGACCTCGGGGAAGATCAGTTTGGATTCCGTAGAAATACTGGAACACGTGAGGCAATACTGACCTTACGACTCATCTTAGAAGAAAGATTAAGGAAAGGCAAACCAACGTTTCTAGCATTTGTAGACTTAGAGAAAGCTTTTGACAATGTTGACTGGAATACTCTCTTTTTAATTCTAAAGGTGGCAGGGGTAAAATACAGGGAGCGAAAGGCTATTTACAATTTGTACAGAAACCAGATGGCAGTTATAAGAGTCGAGGGACATGAAAGGGAAGCAGTGGTTGGGAAGGGAGTGAGGCAGGGTTGTAGCCTCTCCCCGATGTTATTCAATCTGCATATTGAGCAAGCAGTAAAGGAAACAAAAAAAAATTCGGAGTAGGTATTAAAATCCATGGAGAAGAAATAAAAACATTGAGGTTTGATGATGACATTGTAATTCTGTCAGAGACAGCAAAGGACCTGGAAGAGCAGTTGAACGGAATGGACAGTGTCTTGAAAGGAGGATATAAGATGAACATCAACAAAAGCAAAACGAGGATAATGGAATGTAGTCGAATTAAGTCGGGTGATGCTGAGGGAATTAGATTAGGAAATGAGACACTTAAAGTAGTAAAGGAGTTTTGCTATTTGGGGAGCAAAATAACTGATGATGGTCGAAGTAGAGAGGATATAAAATGTAGACTGGCAATGGCAAGGAAAGCGTTTCTGAAGAAGAGAAATTTGTTAACATCGAGTATAGATTTAAGTGTCAGGAAGTCATTTCTGAAAGTATTTGTATGGAGTGTAGCCATGTATGGAAGTGAAACATGGACGGTAAATAGTTTGGACAAGAAGAGAATAGAAGCTTTCGAAATGTGGTGCTACAGAAGAATGCTGAAGATTAGATGGGTAGATCACATAACTAATGAGGAAGTATTGAATAGGATTGGGGAGAAGAGAAGTTTGTGGCACAACTTGACCAGAAGAAGGGATCGGTTGGTAGGACATGTTCTGAGGCATCAAGGGATCACCAATTTAATATTGGAGGGCAGCGTGGAGGGTAAAAATCGTAGGGGGAGACCAAGAGATGAATACACTAAGCAGATTCAGAAGGATGTAGGTTGCAGTAGGTACTGGGAGATGAAGAAGCTTGCAAAGGATAGAGTAGCATGGAGAGCTGCATCAAACCAGTCTCAGGACTGAAGACCACAACAACAACAACAACACATTCAAAAACAGAACTGATAATATCCAAATCAACTAATGCAGTCTTATTAACACAAGCGATTCTTAAAAACGAAATTATGAAATTTTAGTAAAAATATAATAATTCAGAAAACAGTTAGTTTACTATGCGCTCGTCATAAATGAAATTAGTATTGCACTAAAACATGAAAAACAAATAGTAGTCAAGATCGTGACAGATCCATAACGTGTTACAGTTAATATGAATCGTGTGTACCTACCGTAGGTCATGAAGTTGCTGTTTTTAATTTGAAAATAATTTAATTTAAGGCATGTTTAGCATACCAGCATTAAATAACGCATATCAAACATTTTTAGCCGGCTGCTAACATTCCTCATGGCCAATTTAAATTCAATATGCCTATCAGCCAGGTTTGTTTTTGCTGCGATCCAGACGTTCTGCCCCAAATTGTTCGAGTCTGCGATGCCTGTATAAAAATTCAGCACTGTGATTACGTAAGAGGCAGCCGACGCCTTTGTTATTGGTATTTCATATGATATATTGTGTGTTTTTGCAAGTTTGATAGTGCGTCAAAGTTCGTAGTATATCGCCAACTGTAAACTGTGTTTATGTTTCTTAGAAGTTCTGGCAGCACTATTTTCGTTTAATCGTTCCTTCAAACATCATTACGTATTTACGATTTGAAAGTTGTATTTTTGCGAGTTTTCGGATGCTGGAGAATGTAATGTATTTCATAGTTAATTGTGCGCTAAAACAGGACATTCTGCAATCTTCAGCAGCGATATCTCTTCAAAAGAATCGTTTCTGCTTGTTTCAGTGTAAGTAATTTTGTAATTAGTGTAATATTCTCACTTGTCTTTGCTTACTGAACAGTTTCTTCCAGGCCAGTGTTGAAAATTTTACGACTGTGGCGTAAATTTATCTCTGTGGTATAAAACTGTGTTTTACGCGTACTATAACTGTCACTTAACATTTCATTAGTTTTCTCTTTCAACATTAATGTCTATTATCGATATGTGTCATTCGCTGGCACTGTTTTTAAGACTGTTACAAATGTGCGTCAGCTTGAAAACAGATAGAAACACATCGATTCCTGGGATGTTGTAGTTTCAGACCTTAAAGGGAAGTTACAATCCTTGTTGCGGAACAAAATCAATGAGTCTAATTTAAGTTAATTGTCCAATGTTCAAATAAACATTACTTCATTTCGAATTGCCGAGGGCTATGTACAAGAAATACCAAAGGTCCCTCAAGTACTATCCCCTGTGGTGAACACGGGAAGTGTGAAATCTCTCCTTACTCTTAGTCTCGTGTCGCTGATAGGTATAGAAAACTTGTCGGGACTACGGAACGGAATTAAATGTATACTACGTGATTAAAAGTATCCGGGCACCAACAAAAACATACGTTTTTCATATTAAGTGCATTGTGCTGCCACCTACTGCTAGGTACTCCACATCAGCGACCTCAGTAGTCATTAGACACAGTGAGAGAGCAGAATGGGCCGCTCCACGGAACTCACGGACTTCGAACGTGGCCAGGTGATCAGGTGTCACTTGTGTCATACGTCTGCACGCGACATTTCCACACTCCTAAAAATCCCTAGGTCCATTATTTCCGATGTTATAGTGAAGTGGAAACGTGAAGGAAGCGTACAGGCCGACCTCGTCTGTTGACTGACAGAGACAGCTGACAGTTGAAGAGGGTCGTAATGTGTAATAGGCAGACATCTATCCAGCCCATTAAACAAGAATTCCAAACTGCATCAGGATCCACAGCAAGTACTATGACAGTTATGCGGAAGGTGAGAAATCTTGGATTTCATGGCCGAACGGCTGCTCATAAGCCACACATCACGCCGGTAAATGCCACACAACACCTCGCTTGGTATAAGGAGCGTAAACATTGGACGATTGAACTGCGGAAAATCGTTGTGTGGAGTGACGAATCACGGTACAGACTGTGGCGATCCGATGGCAGGGTGTGAGTATGACGAATGTCCGGTTAACGTCATCTGCCACCGTGTGTAGTGCCAACAGTAAAATTCGAAGGCAGTGGTGTTACGGTGTGGTCGTGTTTTTCATGGAGGGGACTTGACTCCTTGTTGTTTTGCGTGGTACTATCACAGCGCAGGCCTACATTGATGTTTTAAGCACCTTCTTGCTTCCCACTGTTGAAGAGCAATTCGGGGATGGCGATTGCATCCTTCAATACTATCGAGCACCTGTTCATAAGGCACGGCCTGTGGAGGAGTGGTTACACGACAATAACATCCCTGTAATGGAGTGGCTTGCACAGAGTCCTGACGTGAATCCTATAGAACTCATCTGGGATGTTTTGGAACGCCGACTTCGTGCCAGGCCTCACCGACCGACATCGATACCTCTCCTCAGTGCAGCACTCCGTGAATAATGAGCTTCCATTCCCAAAGAATGAACTGAGTGGCCGTATGCCTGCCAGAGTGGAAGCTGTCATGAAGGCTAAAGGTGGGCCAACACGATATTGAATTCCAGCATTACCGATAGACGGCACCACGAACTTGTAAGTCATTTTCAGCCAGGTGTCCGGATACTTTTGATCACGTAGTGTATCGGCTTAACCAACAAGTTTGAGGGGCTGTTTTCCATTCAAACTGAAACTGAGTGACTCAGCATCCGTTGGGAAGCATAATGTGTCCGCTGTCAGAGCGAAGTAAGCGCAATAGGGTAGCGCTCTGAAAATCGTTGGCAGCTCGAGCCTGCTGCGAACAGATGTACCATGTAGGGAAGTGGCAAAGAGGGATGGCCAGCATCACTTTGTGCGCTCTGTGTAATGCCCCAATATGCTGAAGAGGCTGTTGCAGCAGCCATTGGTACAACCAACCGCAGGTTGTAGCGCACGTTGGAACGAACTGTACTGTCGTCTGGGCTCCGAGATAATACATGATTTATTCCAGCATCTTGCTCATGACATTCGAACGAAACTCTCAGTCTGTAGCATTTTCCACGTAACTGATGTCGGTAGAAGACTTGGACCTGAGGCTTTGAATGTCACTATCTGACTTCTGGAAAAGGTTTGCGAAAGGTAGGATCCCTATAGATTAACCACAGGTGCAACAGGCATATGAATCTGATGCTCAAGTATTTGACTGTGTGCAGATGGCAAACAAAGTTTTTATTTTTTTTTATTTTTAATTTCAGGTACTCTCCCTCTAATCTAGATGATGATGTAGGAGAACCAGGAGCATTTGTGTAATACCCATAGAAATGTTCCCCCAATAGGAAACGATTAATATTAATTATCAACAGCCTAAACATTCTCAATAGGCTCCCAGAGATTGAATTTATGCTAAAAATAATGAAACTCGTAAGATACTAGGCAGAGAGTACTGGCTAAAACCCGAAATTGACAGCGGTGAGATTTTTGAGATGATTCGATGAGACTATCGTAAGGATTTGTCGCAGGAGACAACTCAAACTCACACAGTATCAAGGGAGGGCATAAACTCATAATTGGATTCTATCGGCCATGAGACTCATCCCAGATATAACTGAAAACTTAAACCCCAATCATAATGTTACTGTTAGAGGAATCTTAAATCATCCAGTAGTTAACTAGGATAGATGCAGTTTTGTAAATAATTTGGAGTGATATGATAGCCTTCGAAATAATACGAAAGGCTTTATACGAAAATTTCGTAGAACAAGTACTCCAGAAACGCACGTACAATGGAAAAATATTAGACTTGATGACAGGAAATAGCTGTAGTGGACTTCAGAATTCAAGAGTGCTACGAACTGTTACCGGAAGTCCCAACAGGACTACTTTAGGAACACTGTTTCTCTCAAGAAACTAATTTGATAAACTGTTGCTGCAAGTTCCGAGTGACTGCATGAGAAATTTTTATGGGGATCCACATCAAGAATTGAATTTTTCATTTGATTAACACTTGGTTATTTATTATCTTTGGAAACTGCACAAGAAAGATAATTACGTCGATTTACATCAATTTATTGCTTGTTCGACTGTGCAGTTGGGTCCATAAGGGGTGACATTCGGAAACTATTATCTCCATGGCGGGTGAACATCGCTCCCTGACTGTGTTTGCTGTCTTGGTGGTATTACTTTCAGCGACGTTATTAATTTTAATTCACGAGTGCTATTTCCATAATGAGTAAAGACATATCACTTTCTCCTTGCGCGAATGCTTCAATAATGCTGAAGAAGTCAGTGAAATGTATAATCTTCATGCAATTCACTGAAGAGTGGAGGAAGCCGTTATGATGCTCCTATATTTCTTTTAAGTTTAAGCACGGCATTTATCAACTACATTCGTTTCTAATGGCTATTCTCTAGCTTACCTGCGGTTTACCGTGAAATGAAGGCACTGTGAACAAAGATCTTGCATTTTTGGTGCTTCGTAAAGGTAACTATATTATTACTCGAAGCAATAAATGAAATGAAATGTAATTTATTTCTTTGTTATACATAGACATGAAATGGTACGTTACTAATATCAAAGGCTAAATAACTCTGAAATCATCCTCTTTTCCTCCCTCTCTCTTAGTCAGCATCGCCTCCCTATTACAGATTACGCAAAATCACCTGTTCATGCAGTCATCGCTTTTTGGCTGACTAACAAGGTTTTTGACCCTGGATACTCTGCAATGACTTTAGACGTTGTGTTACTGTGTTCATTACTGAGACAGTCACTTCTGTGCATACATCTGTAGCAGTCTCAATGAATTCACATCTAGATGTCATTACTCTATCTTGTCTTGTTCAGCCCATAATTTAATCTCAGGAAATTCATTGAAACTGACACTGGTTTTGTTTCTAATGTCTCGCGCTCCAAAACCATATCTCAGTGATGGAAATGTCACTGTGTTGTACAAGCCTTCTTAGAGGCTAGAGAGACCAAGGGAGCATGAGGCTTTTAAACCACCTGTTTAGCACTCAGTCTTCCGGCCACGAGTGGCCTACCGGGACCATCCGACCGCCATGTCATCCTCAGTGGAGGATGCGGATAGGAGTGGCGTGGGGTCAGCACACCGCTCTCCCGGTCATTGTGATGGTATTCGTGACCGAAGCCGCTACTATTCGGTCGAGTAGCTCCTCAATTAGCACCACGAGGCTGATGCACCCTGAAATATGACAACAGCACATGGCGACCTGGATGGTCACCCATCCAAGTGCCGACCACGTCCGACAGCGCTTAACTTCGGTGATCTCACGGGAACCGGTGTATCCACTGCGGCAAGGCCGTTGCCCCTTAAACCACCTGTTTATCGCAAGTAAACTTTTTCTTTGTGTTAATTACAGTAAAAGGGTAAGTATGTCATGTTAATAATTTATTGTTTGGTAGAAGCTACATGTTAGTAGTACTATATGTTACTGGACTAGTTTCGGACGTTGCCCGTCACCAGCACTATCCGTACTACACAAAAAGTGTACACTGGGTGATTCAGCTGTCCCTACCTCTGAGTTTTATGCATCAAAAATACCTTGAAATACCGTACTCAACATTTTCATATTCTCTTGCTCCCTACATGGGAACAATTTAGTCCTACAAAAAAATAAAAATAAAAAGAAACTAACAGGATCTTTTTCTAGGGAACTGATTGTAGTTAAATGTGTTACTGGAATATCTTTTCGCTGGAGACTACGGTTTTCCAGTTATTCAAGGAAAAACATGTTTTAAACTCACTCTTGAATGTTTTCCTTGAATAAATTGTAAAATACAGCTTCTAACTAAAATGTGTCCCAGTACAAAATTTAACTAAATCAAATTTCCTCCAAAACTGTTCTGTTCATTTCTTCTTTAGGACTAATAGTTTGCAAAAAGTGGGTGAGTGAATATGAAAACCTTGCACATGGCACAATACTGGCCATAAAATTGCTACACCAAGAAGAAATGCAGATGATAAATGGGTATTCATTGAACAAATATATTATACTAGAACTGACATGTGATTACCTTTTCACGCAATTTGGGTGGATAGATCCTGAGAAATCGGCACCCAGCCACCTCTGGCCGTAATAACGGCCTTGATACGCCTGGGCATTGAGTCAAACAGAGCTTGGATGGCGTGTACAGGTACAGCTGCCCATGCAGCTTCAACACGATAACACAGTTCATCAAGAGTAGTGACTGGCGCATTGTGAGGAGCCAGTTGCTCGGCCACCATTGACCAGACGTTTTCAATTGGTGAGAGATCTGGAGAATGTACTGGCCAGGGCAGCAGTCGAACATTTTCTGTATCCAGAAAGGCCCGTACAGGACCTGCAACATGCGGTCGTGCATTATCCTGCTGAAATGTAGGGTTTCGCAGGGATCGAATGAAGGGTAGAGCCACGGGTCGTAACACATCTGAAATATAATGTCCACTGTTCAAAGTGCCGTCAATGCGAACTAGAGGCAAGCGAGACGTGTAACCCTAGAGCATCACGCCGGGTGATACGCCAGTATGGTGATGACGAATACACGCTTCCAACGTGCGTTCACCGCGATGTCGCCAAACACGGATGCGACCATCATGCTGCTGTAAACATAACCTGGATTCATCCGAAAAATTGACGTTTTGCCATTCGTGCACCCAGGTTCGTCGTTGAGTACATCATCGCAGGCGCTCCTGTCTGTGATGCAGCATCAAGGGTAACCGCAGCCATGGTCTCCGAGCTGATAGTCCATGCTGCTGCAAACGCCGTCGAACTGTTCGTGCAGATGATTCTTGTCTTGCAAACGTCCCCATTTGTTGACTCGGGGATCGAGACGTGGCTGCACGATCCGTTGCAGCCATGCGGATAAGATGCCTGTCATCTCGAGTGCTAGTGATACGAGGCCGTTGGGATCCAGCACGGCGTTCCGTATTACCCTCCTGAACCCACCGATTCCATATTCTGCTAACAGTCATTGAATCTCGACCAACGATTAACCGCAATCGCTATAGGCTACAATCCGACTTTTTAAGGCGTTGTGGTCTGCATAAAGCCTAGCGGTAGGGGCAGCTGAATTACAATGTGTAGTACTGTTTTATGGGTGTATGATTTTTCATTCACAGTAATGTGACTTGACATCTCATGTCCTCTAGCACGTGCCAGTGACAATATTTCGTTACGTTCATGTAATAATGTGATTACACACGCACACACACACACACACAATATATATATATATATGCTAAAGAGCCAAGGAAACTGGTACACCTGTCTAATGACGTGGCATGGACTCGCCTAAGGCCTGAACTATTGCTGGAGAGAACTGACATTAGGAATCCTGCAAGGGTATCCATAAATCCGTAAGGCATCCCAGATATGCTCAATAATATTCATGTCTAGGGAGTCTGGTGGCCAGCGGAAGTGTTTAAACTTAGACGAGTGTTCCTGGAGCCGCTCTGTAGCAATTCTGGGCGTCTGAGGTGTTGCACTGTCTTGCTGGAATTTCCCACGTCCGTCGCAATCCATAATGGACATGAATGGACGCAGGTGATCGGACAGGATTCTAACGTACGTGTCACCCGTCAGAGTTGTATCTAGACGTATCAGGGAGCCCATATCACTCCAACCGCACACGCTCCATACCTTTACAGAGCCTCCACCAGCTTGAACAGTCCCCTGCTGATATGCAGGGTCCATGGATTAATGAGGTTGTCTCCATACCCGTACACCTCCATCAGCACGATACAGTTTCAAACGAGACTCGCCCGACCAATCAATATGTTTCCAGTAATCAACAGTCCAATGTCGGTGTTTCCGGGCCCAGGCGATGCGTAAAGCTTTGTGTGGTGCAGTCATCAAGGGTACACGAGTGGGCCTTCGGCTCGGAAAGCCCATATCAAAGAAGTTTCGTTGAATGGGTCGCACGCTGATACTTGCTGCTGATGGCCTTGCATTGAAGTCTGCAGCAATCCTTGCAGGATCTATTTCCGGCCGCAGCGATGTCGGAGATTTGATGTTTTACTGGGTCCCCGATATTCACGGTACACTCGTGAAATGGTGTACGGGAAAATTCCCACTTTATGGCTACCTCGGAGATGCTGTGTACCATCGCTCGTGCGCCGACTGTAACGCCACGTTTAAACTCACTTAAATCTAGATAACTTGCCATTGTAGCAGAAGTCACCTTTCTGACAACTGCGCCAGACACATGTCTTCTTATACAGGCGTTGCTGACCGCAGCGCCGTGTTCTGCCTGTTTACATATCTCTGTATTTGAATACAAACACCTACACCAGTTTCTTTGGTGCTTCACTGTATATATAATGTAATCAGCAAAAAGAAGTTTTACGAAATTATAAGGAGTGGTCTTGGCAATTGCTGTACATGTAAAGATTATTTAGCGCATTCATCACAGAATATATGTAATGCTACTTCTAATTATTATTACATGGGTTAGCAGAACAGAGAACTGTGTTGTCAATAAAGAATGATAGCGAAAATTTCGTCGAATCTTTTAGGTCGGTCTGTTCCTTTAAAATAATATCAGCGTGTTTATACATTTGGAAATTTCTATTTCTTCTAAAATATTTGGTAAACAGCCCTTCTGCACAATATGTAGGACTTAAAGGCGTTTTGTCATGTCACTGAGCGTGCGATTTCGTTCTTTGAAGTGTGTTCCAAACAAAAAGAGCTTTGTGTGAGTAAAGTTCACATGTTCTTCATATCTTATTTAGAGATTTCAACTAGTTTATCCTATATACATTTTCTCACTGTTTAACACACTCGACACTTGAACGTGGAAATTTACAACAGCTACTATGTATGTTATAGTAAATTTGTGATAACAATGTGCTCTGTGTTCTAAACACTACCTTTAGGTTGTGTTTCTAAAGAGCGAGGCTGATTTTATCAAAAATATTCCACAATGTCATATACAGTGAAATGTGTATGTTTACAATAGTTTGTCCGTTTTAAGGCTGTGTTACCTTTTATTTTCATTTATATGTAGTTTCTGGTATAAATTTTGTCGGCTATGGAAGGGTTGTAACGCTTATTTTTTGCTATTCTTCTGAGTGTCTGTAATTCAGATATCACGTTTTCTTTATTCAGTGCATTAGTAATAACTCAAATTTAGTCTCTCTACACAGTTTGGGACATATTCGTCTTTGTGTGCTTTCGGTTGACAAGAGCTGTTGCTTATTATACAGTCTGTGGTTGTCTGTTTTCAGTAGATGTTGAATTTGTGTATTATTCTATTTATTTAAATTTAGAGGTCTAGAGAATTTATTTTTTTGTCTTGCTCATTTTCAATTGTACAGTTGATAATTTTATGTAGGCTACTCCACTGCGAGTGGAAGATGTGTATTTCGTTTTGTGTTCTTCCAAATAAAATTACTGTGTTATCTGTGTAGAGCCGAACATTATTAGTCCATTCTGGCTGGTTAAAAAAAATTCGCGATATAGAGAAGAAAAGTATTAGCTAGTGTACCAGCAAGGCAATTGCCCATTGTTAAACCGTGTCCAGGTGTATATAGTTGCTTGTTGAAGTTAAAATAGATATCGGAGAGTATAAATTTTAATAAAGTAATAAATTCTTCTATATCCATTGCGCAAATTTTACCCAACATTTAACAGAAGTATATAAATTATTTTCCATAATTTGAACAATTTCGGTAATGATACGTTAGACTACATGTTGGTTATATCAAAGGAAACGAATTACACATTCTCTGCGATATGAAAATCTTTAATTTCATGTGTCAGGTCGCTTGGATCCTGTGCTGTGTATTATTATCATACACACAGTTTTGAATCAGAATATAATAATAAAACGGACTTTCACTCTATAATGATAAGATGGAAAGGGATTCATTATGTAAATATTTCGAGTATCATAGCAACTATAATTGGGATTTCTCTCAAGAAATTCGCTGCATAACTGAACAGACCAGAAGTTCTCTCCATAAATTAAAGGATGTTCTGACTAGCCGCGACGTTGGTATTACACTTCGCACTCAACTACTTAGATGCCATGTCTATCCTACTCTATGAGGCTGAGACATGAAAACTTACCGCACTGTTCGGTAAGAAATTAGATGCATCTGAAATAGGGACATATCTAACGATATTAAGGATACTATGGACAGGAAAAGTCACAAATGTGACAGTACTGCGCCGTATGAACATTGGTTTAGAAATTATCACTACTTGGATCATATGATTGGCAACAGCAAATACCATCAGTTACAACCAGTACTTCAAGGAAAGACTGATGGCAGACGAGGTAGAGAACGTAGGAGATTATTGTGGCTAATTAAATTAAGTCGTTGTTTGGACTGACCACAGAACCGCTGTTCAGGACACAGAGCAGATCATTCCACTGAGCGCCAATATCGTAAGAGAACGAGGCCCTTAAAGAAGAAGAAAAGGGCACTCTACTCTGCCTCTCTTTACGCCCTTCGTATGCAGAAAAGCAATAAAGCGAAGCAATGAACAGCTTTACGATTGTCATTGCAAATAAGTGAAAACAGGTTTATGTGATAAGTTATATGTACCGGCAGACAGAAAACAGCCACAGTTAATTAGTTTTAACACCAAAATACTAAACAAATACTCTTAAGCAGTTACTTCAGGAGTACGTTATTCACACACGAGGTTCAGGATGGGCCTAGAGGGCGATTCACTGCTGCTCGCAAGGTAGCTACTCGTAGGATCCGACGCTGCAGAACGAGCCAAGCGAGGGGTGATGTAATTTGTCTCATCAGACAGGAGGGGCTTTTAATCCATTAGGTGTGGCTCGCTGTGTGAATCGTACCTCGGTAATTTAGGCGCAGGCCCAAAATGTAAACTTTCTCGTGTACGCTTTAAGTGATTCACCGCAGTTGCCTTCATTCTGTTTGCATTACAATTACTTTCATAGCCATCACAGTCGACGCTGTATTTGGTTTAATATATATATATATATATATATATATATATATATATATATATATATATATATATATATATATATATATACCGGGTGATCTAAAAGTCAGTATAAATTTGAAAACTTAATAAACCACGGAATAATGTAGATAGAGAGGTAAAAATTGACATACATGCTTGGAATGACATGGGACTTTATTAGAACAAAAAAACAAAGTTCACAAAATGTCCGACAGATGGCGTTGGACAGCAAAACTGCTACCGTGACGGGTGAGAGGTACACCGATAAGTTACAGAATCGCATCATCCCCAGCCTGGCTGATAAACATGTGCTGGAACGTACGATGTTTATGCAGGATGGCGCTCCACCCCATATTGCTAGACGCGTGTAATATCTCTTTCGCGCGTCGTTTGGTGATGATCGTGTGCTCAGCCGCCACTTTCGTCATGCTTGGCCTCCCAGGTCCCCAGACCTCAGTCCGTGCGATTATTGGCTTTGGGGTTACCTGAAGTCGCAAGTGTATCATGATCCACCGACATCTCTAGGGATGCTGAAAGACAACATCCGACGCCAATGCTTCAGCATAACTCCGGACATGCTTTACAGTGCTGTTCATAACATTATTCCTCGACTACAGCTATTGTTGAGGAATGATGGTGAACATATTGAGCATTTCCTGTAAAGAGCATCATCTTTGCTTTGTCTTACTTTGCTATGCTAATCATTGCTATTCTGATCAGTTGAAGCGCCATCTGTCGGACATTTTTGAACTTTTGTATTTTTTGGTTCTAATAAAACCCCATGTTATTCCAAGCATGTGTGTCAATTTGTACCTCTCTATCCACATTATTCCGTGAAAAAGCTTAATTAATTTTCATACAACCAGAATTGTTGTGAGAACGAAAATTGCTCTATCTTAACAGAGGAGAAGTAGTTTCCAATAAACCTGTTGCTGTCAGACGGTCCATAAGTAAAAATTATCAATATACCGTAATATTACACGCAACTGAGGAAGACAGGACTACAAAAGTTGAAGATGTCTTTAATTTCCGATTCAGTTAAAAACTCGGGCGTAGCCGTGAGACATCATCGGCATTGTTTCTTGATTGTTACGACAGGAGTTTCATAGTGAGGCAAATCGTCACAAAATATTCGACAAATTTAAGGCAACTATAGGAAAGCAGTGGCAGCTATTAATATATTAAACAAATTTTACGTATAAAATCATTTAAAAGTAGTTCCATTGCACAGGTTAGATCAGTGTTAGGTACAAAAGTTCCACAGCTACTGTGAGTAAACTGTTTGGAAAGAGAGAGTCGTTACATTAACTCATTACACTGTAAGCAAAATTTATGATGCGGAACTAACAGAATGATCATACGAATACAAATAGTCTCTTTGTGACTGACTTGAAGAAAAAGACTTGTGCATATAAACGATCGTAATAACTTTATTTACAGGTAAAGTATCCTCGGCCACTAAAAGAAATCGAAATTTTGACCAGGTCATACATCTGCATAATGTTTCAGTTCTGTCAAATTTTTTTCGACATGCACAGATTACTAAAATCTTCTATGAACTCATTTCAACGAAACCAATGAATGTTGGATTATAAACGTGTCGCTATGTGTTTATCTCGAGTAATTAATACGAGAGTCCATACACATGATCTTATTTAATACCGGTCGCCACAGTTGTAACCCAAAATTATTTGCTAATCGCAAAACAAATAAATAACGAAAAAAATTGCATTTGAGGTGAATATAATAAGGAAAATCATGTATATGGGTCACAATAAACTCCATTGTCATGTCAAAGACATATTTCGGATCACTATTCAATCTTTATTTTATTTTAAAAATACACCTTAACGCGTCTCAGCCGCAGCCAGCATCAGAATCTGTCAGATAAACAGAACAAATGAGAAGTAATATTTCTACGGTAATTAAAATAGCATTGAAACAAAAACTCTGTATACTGTAGTTTGTCAGTTACACGTACGTTTGTACCATGACTAGTGATGTTGAGTGAGACAGCCCGCCTTAAATAACACTTTGGCTGTCAGGTGGCATTAAACGCAATAGGACTTTGCAGATGACAAATTTAAGGCCACCTAACGGCCGCAGAGTGTTATTTAAGGAGACTGCACCACTGAACACCAACCGTTATGCTACAAATGTACGTATAACTGACGAGGTATGGTTTATCAAGTTTTTTAAATGTGGTTCGTCTTTTGTTTCTATGCAATATATTAATTTAATTATTGTAGAATTATTACTTCTCCTTTGTTCTGTTTATCTCATGGATTCTGATAATGGCCATGGCCGAAACGCATTAAACTTTTTAAAATAAAATAAAGAAATAATAGCGATGAAGACGGACAGATACATTGACTAGTGATTATGATCGTGGACTAATACAGCGATTTTATACATTGACTTATTTCGGAAATGCATTTGATGTGCTTGTTAACGCTTTGGTGTTGCATTCGTTAAATCGAAATACATAACCCATCCGTGTTCTTCTGCAGAGTGAGAATTCCCTGCGATATGCGTATGTTTGTCAAGTTTGTCATTGAAGCCACATATTACACAGGCGGAGACTCTTCCTGAGACACAAGAACTTGTTAGAAAACCAGGTCGCGTACATTCGGTAGTTCTGTCAGCTTCCAAGATTCTCAGCGTCGTCTGTCTGATATGCGTGAAATAGGTTGTTAGGAGCAACGGGACTAGATCCGGAGGTGGCGCGATGCGTGGAAGAAGGGCCACTGCTGCAGACGCAGTGGAAACTGTGATCAGATACCTTGTGGCATATATTTTCGCCTCTGTTAGAAAGACAGCTACATTTCATTATGGAGTGGATTCTAAAGGTTCTCAGTGCTTTCCTACATGTGATCAAACACTTCTGTTTACAGTAATGCAATACCCGCAAGTCCGCAGCTCGTGGTCGTGCGGTAGCGTTCTCGCTTCCCGCACCCGGGTTCCCGGGTTCGATTCCCGGCGGGGTCAGGGATTTTCTCTGCCTCGTGATGACTGGGTGTTGTGTGGTGTCCTTAGGTAAGTTAGGTTTAAGTAGTTCTATGTTCTAGGGGACTTATGACCATAGATGTTGAATCTCATAGTGCTCAGACCCATTTGAACCAATACCCGCAAGCGCGATACGTCGCAATTCGAAGACTTCAAAATACGATTAATATGACTGTTATCCTGAGCGAACAGGGGGCATCATGACGGATGCTGTTAGTGACCACAAGATAGTTGTAAGAATAAACGCAAAATGTATCTATTTAAGGAATCAGAAATACACTAATGGCCATTAACAGTTCAAGAGTAGTGACTGGCATATTGTGAGGAACCAGTTGCTCGGCCACCATTGACCAGACATTTTCAATTGGTGAGAGATCTGGAGAATGTGCTGGCCAGGGCAGCAGTCGAACATTTGCTGTATCCAGGAAGGCCCATACAGGACCTGCAACATGCGGTCGTGCATTACCATGCTGAAATGTAGGGTTTCACAGGGATCGAATGAAGGATAGAACCACCGGTCGCAACATATCTTAAATGTAACGTCCACTGTTCAAAGTGCCGTCAATGCGAACAAGAGGTGACCGAGACGTGTAACCAATGACACCCCATACTATCACGCCGGGTGATACGCCAGTATGGCGATGACGAATACATTCTTCCAATGTGCGTTCACCGCGATGTCGCCAAACACAGATGCGACCATCGTGATGCTGTAAAGAGAACCTGGATTAATTCGAAAAAATGATGTTTTGCCATTCGTGCACCCAGGTTCGTCGTTGAGTACACCATCGGAGGCGCTCCTGTCTGTGATGCAGCGTCAAGGGTAACCGCAGCCATGGTCTCCGAGCTGATAGTCCATGCTGCTGCAAACGTCGTCGAACTGTTCGTGCAGATGGTTGTTGTCTTGCAAACGTCCCCATCTGTTGACTCAGGGATCGAGACGTGGCTGGACGATCCGTTACAGCCACGCGGATAAGATGTCTGTCCTCTCGACTGCTAGTGATACGAGGCCGTTGTGATCCAGCACGGCGAACCGTATTACCCTTCTGAACCCACCGATTCCATATTCTGCTGATAGTCATTGGATATCGACCATCGCAAGAAGCAATGTCGCGATACGATAAATCTCAATCGTGATAGGCTACAATCCGACCTTTTTCAAAGTCGGAAACGTGGTGGTAGGTATTTCTCCTCCTTACACGAGGCATCACAACAAAGTTACCCCAGACAACGCCGGTCAACTGCCTTTTGTGTATGAGAAATCGGTTGGAAACTTTCCTCATGTCAGCACGTTGTAGGTGTTGCCACCGGCGGCAACCTTGTGTGAATGATCTGAAAAGCTAATCATTTGCATATCACAGCATCTTCTTCCTGTCGGTTAAATTTCGCATGTGTAGCACGTCGTCTTCGTGGTGTAGCAATTTTAATGGCCAGTAGTGTATATCTATTTAAGAAATCAGGTAGAAATTTGCTTGACGCTTTCCTAAAAGACAGTCTGCACTTTTTCTAAACTAACTATGTAAGCGTGGATCAGATATGACGTCAGTTCAAGGAAATAGTATCGGCGGCAATTGAGATAATTATACCAAATAAATTAATAAAAGATGGTACTGATCACCCGTGGTACAAAATCTGGTTAGAACATTGTTCCAGAACCAACGAAGAAAGTTTGCCTGTTTCAAAAGAATACAAAATCACCAGTATAAGTGATATTTTACTAAAGCTCGAAACTTATCACGGAATTCACCTCGAGATGCTTTTAATATCTTCCACAACGAAACTATGTTTTGAAAACCGGCAGAAAATCCAAAGCGATTCTGGTCATACGTAAATTACACCAGTGGTAAGATCCAATCAGTACTTTCACTGCGCGACACTAATGATAATATTACCGTAGAGTCTTCTGAAATATTTTCACCAAAGAAGGTAAAGGAAATATTCCAGAATTAGAAGCAAGAACAACTGCCGAGATGACTAACTTAGAAGCAGACATCCGCGGTATAGCGAAGCAGCTTAAGCCTCTTAATGAAGGGAAATCTTACGTAGCTTAAACCACTTAATGAAGGTAAATCTTGTTTAATCCAACTGGGTTTCTTTCAGAGTATGCTAACACAATAGCTCCATATTTAGCATTCACTTACAACCGCTCACTCGACGAAAAATCCGTACCATAAGATTTGAAAGTTGTACGGGTCGCACCAGCGTTCAAGAAAGGCAATAGGAGCAGTCCGATGAATTACAGACCCATATCACAAATGTCAATTTGCTGTAGAAGTTTGAAACACATGTTGTGTTCGAACATCATGTACTACCGTGGAGAAAACAGTGTACTGACAAATAGTCCGCAAGGATTCAAAAAATGTCATTCTTGTGAAACAGAATTAGCTATTTATTCGCACGAAGTAATGAGAGCCATCGATAGGGAATCTCAAACTGATTCATATTTATAGATTTCCAAAAATCTTTTGACACCGTTCCCCATAAGAGACTTCAAATCAAATTGCGTGCCCCTGGAGTATCGTCTCAGGTGTACGACTGGATTCGCGATATTCTGTCAGAACGTTCACAGTACATAGTAATCGACGGAAAGTCACCGAGAAAAACAGAAATGATGTCTGGAATTCTCCAGGCCCTATGCTTTTCCTAATCTGTATAAATGATGGAGGAGACAATATGTGCAGCCCTCATATTATTTGAAGATGATGCTGTAATTTACCGTCTATTTAACTCATCAGAAGATGGAAACCAATTGAAAATGATTTATACACGATATATACCGGGTGTGAAAAGTGGTAATCGACTCTAATTAATGAAAAGTGTGAATTAATCCACATGACTGCTAAAAGGAATCAGTTAAACTTCGGATACACTACAAACCACACAAATGTAAAGGCTTTCAATTCAACTAAATACCTAAGAATTACGATTACGAAAAACTTTAATTGGAAGTGTCACACAGAATATTGTGGGGAAGGCAAACCAAACACCGCGTTTCATTAACAGAACACTCAGAAGATTCAACAGGTCCACTGAATAATTTGCCTACACTACAGTTGTCCGGCCTCGGCTACAGTATTGGTGTGCGTTATGGAATCCTTACCAGACAGGACTGACAGAGGATATCGAAAAAGTTCAAAGAAGGGCAGCTAATTTTGTATTAGCATGAAATAAGGGAGAGACTATCATCGTATGGTAAGCTGGTTGTGGAGGAGGGACAATCCTTAAAGCACAGGTGTTTCCTGGCCGCGGCGAGATATTTTCAGAAAATTTCAGTTGCCAAATTTCTCCTCTGAATGCCAAAATATTTATTGGCGCGCACCTATATAGGGGGAAATGATCATCCTAACAAAATAAGAGAAATCAGAGCCTACACGGAAAGATTTAAGTGCTCGTTTTTCCCGCGCTCTCTTCAGTAGAGGAACGATGGAGAAATAGCTTGAAGGAGGTTCGATGGGCTCTCTGCCAGGCACCTAACTGTGAATTTCAGAGTAGTCATGTAGATGGGGATGTATTTGAAACATCGATGTCTTTTGCAAAAATTGTAAACCCTGTGGAAACACAGACAAAAATGATGTTATACTTTGATATGTACTCTGAATGGGCTGCTACCTACATCATACTCGTAAACGCGAGTGTCGTGCATCGCTCCTTATTCCTATAGCAGGTTTTTCTGTGTGCATGGTAAATACTGTAAGAAGTGACTCATCTGACTACGAAACAAATTTCAGTCACTCCATGGTAGAATCACGACGTCCATTTATGTTGTTTTGGTCTTCGGTTTGAAGACTGTTTTGATCAATTCATACCGCTAGCTTATCCCGCACAATTCTTTTCATCACTGTGTAACAGTTGCAACTTCAACCCAACAGTGTTTGCGTACTGTTGTGAAGCCTTGGTCACCGTCTCAGTCTTTACCCCTTACACGTTTCTCCACTTCCAAATTATTCCTTGATGCCTCGGGATGTGTCACATCAATTGGTCCTTTCATTAGGTTAATTTGTGCTATAAAATGATTTACACCCAGGTTCTATTCAGTACCCCTTCATTTTTTATCCTATATGTCTGTCTAATCTTCAAGGGTTCTTGTATAGCGCTACATGTTAAAAACTTACCCTTTCTTCTTAACTGTTCTGTCGACCGAGTTCCACTTCCATACGAGGGACCATTCCACACAAATATTTTCAGAAAATACTTTCTAAGTCTTAAATATGTGTTCCATGTCAGTAAATTTCTCTGATTTAAGAAAGCTTGCCTTTCTATTACCAATGTACATTTAACAGTTTTTATTTGCTGTCGTCAGCGGAACTCGATTACTTCTTCTTTCTTCGTTATGCCCAGTTGAAGAGCGCGTTTGAGCTTGTAAACTTGGTCTCACATCTCCATTTTCTTCCGAAAGTCTCTTCGTCAATATGCCGTCATGCACCTTGCTGTCCACTGTTTTCCAGTGTTTTATTGTATTTTGTTTTAACTTTTTCCGCTAATGTTTGCATCGCCACTAGAATTCCAAAGGCTTCGCGTTCTCTGATGGTATCTCCTGTGGCACAGACTTCTCCTAACTCCTGTTTAACTTCTTTTAACCCAGTAATTTGTATCTTTTTTGAATTTATTGTGTAGTATTGTCATTAATCTAGTGTTTTCCATTCTGTAGATGTGATCTTATAACGTCTTCTACGTACAGCACCAGTAGACTCGTCTAGTGCTGTGTACAGGTCCGTAACTTTTCTTTTATTCCACGTGCCACTTACATTAGCGAGGCAATAAATTTTTATTGAATTTTTCGCTCTTCCTTTGAAATTTCATGAATTTTTAAATGGTCTCTCAGAGATGTAGTTTCCAATGCATGTGGTGCTACATATGCTGAAGTTCCTCATTGGGATAATTACTCGTTTATTGTAGTGATTCCATGTTATTCTGTACATTTTTCAAGTTTGGTGGCTCTTTCTATGTCTGTTTTGATGTCTAGTCCAGATGGTACTCTGATTTATCCGAGATATTTTAAACGAGACACATGTGGAATATCCCATGTTTCGTTTGTAGTGGGGATCTTATAATACTTTTGTGTAAGTTTTCAGTTAAATAAGACTCCTCATATGGTATTCGAAGGATTGTCTTTGACGCTATCTCTTGTAACTTCTGTATGGTGTATATGGTTTCCTCACTAGTCTTAGTGAAGACAGCTAGATCGTCAGAGAAAGCTAGGCACTTCACTTTGATTCTTTGTCCTGAGGTCCCGATGTCTATAATCTCCATTTCTTTCCCCCATTCGCTGATGACATTGTCTAACACAACGTGAAACAGAAGCGTTAAGAGACAATCTGCTTGCAGAATTCCTGTATTTACTTCAAAAGGATCAGATATTTCACTCAGAAACTTTATTTGAGATGTTGTGCTGTGAAGGTTTGTCACGTTAGCTCTTTAGTCTTCCCATGTACCCTGAGCTCTTGTAAAGTGTCCAGAATGGTTTGCCTGTCAACAGAGTCATACGCCTTTTGAAATCCACAAAAGTGAATTACCTTTTGGTACTTAGACGCATCCTTAATATTGCTTCGGTCACCAAATCTGCTCAACACACGATCTGCCTTTCCTCTTGATATTCAGCAATCAAATGATCTGTTTGCTGCTCAACTCTGTTTAACAGTCAGAAGAGAATGGTATTTGCAGTTGTTGGTGTCTTCTCTATCGCGCTTTTTATGCAACGTATGTATAATAGCTTCCATCCAGTCCTTTACAATCGCTTGTGTTTGGCATGTTTCTTTTAGAAGCGTATGAATTCTTCTTATGAGAGCATCTCCTCATATCTGTAACATTTCTGCAGTTATGTCATCCTCTCCTGACGCTTTGTTGTTTCTGAATGATTGAATTACCCGTCTAGTTTGTTTCTTGATTTCCGGGGGGGGGGGGGGGGCGGAGGGGGGGGGGGGGTTGCGAGTAGAATCCGGGTCTGGCAAAGGTTTTTTAAAATGCAGTCTTTGCACTGGAGGATCACAGTTCAGAACTAGACTATTACTTTTATCATTTAATTTCTTAATATAAGTTCCCAAGAACAATCTGACTTAATTCGACCAACAGGCCATCACCCTTGTTTTACTTTTATTTATGCACCTCTTTTAATCTTTTAAGACACTATTCATTTCGTTTAACTGGTCTTCCAAGTTATTAGTCTTCTGTGACAGAGTTAAGATCATTTTTAATTCTGCTGCCTGAAGTTTAATTCCCTTTCTAGATTTGTCTTTAGTTTCCTTTACTAGTTTCGCTATTTACGAACTGAATAACATATGGGATATTCCACAGTGGAAATATACGTATCATCTGTTGCGGAGTCCTCTCGTCAACAATATCTAATGAAAGTGGTGAAAACTTCATGCCTTCGGAATATTTGTCTGCCTTGACGTGTCCTCGATTACCACTTATTGGCCTTCACAAAATGATTAAGTCTCCTGCCCAGGGTATCTCTACTCGCTGTGGAGAATATCTGCTCTTTGCATGAACAGTATGTGCTCATTTGCAGATTTGAGTGGTAATCATAAAAACTAACTCCTCCAGCCGGCCAAGAAAACCATACGATCGCAAGCGGCCGCCGTGTCATCTTCTGCCAGCAGAGACTTTTGGATGTCATATGGGGGGCCATGGGATGACCACATCGCTCTCCCAGGCGCTGTAAGTTTTGTAGACCTTAGATCCGCCGGCCGCTGTGGCCGAGTGATTCTAAACGCTTCAGTCCGGAATCCCGCTGCTGCTACGGTCGCAGGTTCGAATCCTGCCTCGGGCATGGATGTGTGCGATGTCCTTAGGTTAGTTAGGTTTAAGTAGTTCTAAGTCTAGGGGACCGATGTTAAGTCCCATAGTGCTTACAGCCATTTCAACCTTAGATCCGCTACTTATCATTCATATAGCTACTCAGCTGACGTCACGAGGGACTGAGAGCATCAAGCTTCAGTTGTCGCTTCAAGAAAAAACCTCTGGGACTACCGGGAAGTGAACTCTGGAACTCCAAATCAGTGAGAAACGCTGAGAGTCAAGAGAGGAGGTTATATTTGACGAAAACGAATCAACAATTTGCGCTGGTAGGTAAAAACCAAGAAACAAGCTAAAGACAGACAATACACGGCACTGCGCTTACTATAGTCACGAAATGTGTGTGTGTGTGTGTGTGTGTGATTTCCTAAGGGACCAAACTGCAGAGGTCATTGGTCCCAAGCCTTACACACTATTTAAACTAACTTATGATAAGACCAACAAACACACCCATGCCCGCGGGAGGACTGGAACGTCTGGCGTGAGGGATTGCTCAATCCGTGACATGGCGCCTCAAACCACGCGGCCACTCCGGGTGTTTCCAAATGACGTTTTAAAAATTTAGGGACAGCTTCCTAACTTTAAAACAAGGAGAAAAATCCAGAAAACATAGGCTCTAAACTGCGTACCTTAGGGACTATGAGCACTTGTTCATCCTCGATGGCCGGCCGGTGTGGCCGTGCGGTTCTAGGCGCTTCAGTCTGGAACAGCGTGACCGCTACGGTCGCAGGTTCGAATCCTGCCTCGGGCATGGATGTGTGTGATGTCCTTAGGTTAGTTAGGTTTAATTAGTTCTAAGTTCTAGGCGACTGATGACCTCAGAAGTTAAGTCACATAGTGCTCAGAGCCATTTGAACCATCCTCGATGCTGTGAACTACAGCTCTAGAGCTACAAACTTTTTGCTTTTCGTATTTTGGGATAAGGTACAACGGACAAAAATAAGAAAAGAATGTCCATTAAAATTACTTGTAAAATACAATCTTTAAGAGTTACGAGCACTTCTTCATTCACACATTTCTTCTGAGCACTTTCTCATGACTCTTAAGGTGAGGATTTTAGAGCCTATTTTTACCTGATACTTTTTTTAGTTTTGGTCCATACTACTTCCTTCCAAAATATGGAAAGCAACGCGCTTGCAGTAGTAGAGGTGTAGTTCACAGAATAGAGGATGAACAAATAATCATAGCTCTTAAGGTTTGCATTTTAGAGTCCTTGTTTACTAGAATTTTTTGTTGCTTTGGTGTAAGGAACCTACCCCCAAATTTTTAAAACGTCATTCTGAAACAGCCTATATACACAGGTCCCAGAAAGTAAGAATGACGACATACACTGATGAGCCAGAACATTATGACCACCTACTTAATGCCCGGTACCTATGACACAGATAACAGTGGCGACGCATCGTGGCACGGAAGCAATGAGGCCTTGGTAGGTAGGTGGAGCGAGTTAACATCACATTTGCACACACGAGTCACCTAATTGCCGTAAATTCCGAGGATGGGGCCACGAGCTCTGACTCCACGTTCGGTCACATCCCAGATCAGATTCAGATCTAGCGAGCTGGGGACAGCACGTCAATTGAAACTCGCCGCTGTGCTCCTTGAACCACTTCATCACACTCCTGTCCTTGTGAAATGGCGCATTATCTTGTTGAAAAATGCCACTTCCTTCGGGAAACATGATCATCATGAAGATGTACAAGGTCTGCAACCAGTGTACTCTACTCCTTGGCCATCTTGGTACCTTGGACGAGCTCCACTGGACCAATGGATCCCCACGTCAGTGTTTTCGAGAGCATAATGGAACCGCTGCTAGGTTGTCCCCAGCCCACAGTACAGGTGTCAAGGCGCTGTTCCCCTCGAACAGGTATCGGGATTCATCAGACCACGCAACACTTTGGCACCGAACCAACGTCCAGTGTCGGTGATCACTTACCCACATCGGTAGTAGCTGCCGAGGGTGTCAACATTGGCACATGCACAGGTCGTCGGTTGCGGAGGCCCATCGTTGGGAATGTTCGATGCACTGTGCTTTCAGGCACACTTGTGCTCTGTCCAGCATTAAAGTCTGATGTTAGTTCTGTCACAGTTCGCTTCTGTCCTGTTTTGCCAGTCTGCCCAGCCTACAACGTCCGACATCTGTTATAACAGGTGGCTGCTCAACCCCACAACATCTGGACATGGTTTCACCTCGGTTTCGCCGCGTGTTGAAGACACTCACCACAGCACTCCTCGAACACTCGACAAATCGCGCAGTTTCCGAAATGCTCGTGCCGAGCGTCCGGGCCATCACAAACTGCCCTCGGTCAAAGTAAGAGAGATCGCGCACCTTTGTCATTATACTCACGGGCAGCACGCTCATTGATGCTACATGCACCGCGTGTGCGTCTGACTGGCAGTCAGGTGACGCTGCTATCGCCTGGACGGGTTTATATCGATAGTAGGTCGGCAGTCATAATGTTGTGGCTGATCGGCGCATTACCTCTACACCACGACGTGATAGCTTGTGGCATTATGCACCTTAGTCTTCGATGACAAGCTTATTAAAATTCTCGGTGTACTACGGCGTCGTCTTGTAAACTAATTAAAATGATCGATATTTCGGCTGTGTTGAAGCAGCCATCCTCACTGCAGAGAACCTTCAGCCTGAAGAAGACCGCTGCATCACGACCGAGATGTCAGTTATTTTGGTACTTCAAAGTATTTTGTAAGACGACGCGGCAGAACACCCACAAGGGTCTTAATGCGACTGACACTGGCCGCGAAAACCAACGTATTTACATCTGGTGAGAAAGTTCACAGGAAATGTCTTTGATCATATGTGTAAGACGTGAAAGCGTCGAAGAAAAACTACTAACGGTGTATCGTTTCCTGACTTCGCTGAGGGATCATGTTTTACCTTTCGGTTGGAATATTCGTTATCTACTTAATATCCCGAATTACGAGCCTACCACTGAGTAGGCTTTAATCGTATAGTCACCATCCTGGCGAAGTCTTCCTTAGTTGTACTAATTATGACTAATTGAGTAGATCACTGATTTGACGTTGACGTTTGAACCAGAGCCTCGTCTTGTAACAAGGCGATGCCTAGTTGTTCCTTTAGGGCAAATGGCGCTGGGTGGGCGCGATGGCAACCAGTCATCTTTCTGCAGTCCACTGTTTTGTGAATACTATCAACGTGTGACAATGGTATGAAGAGATGCGGTGGAGAATCTATGCGAATTGTTTTTAAGAATGTGGCTGTAGGTACATGGCTTTTGCTTTTTGTTTGAACAAGAGTGATAACACCGCAGTCTTGAGAAAACGCGCTGATAACAACACTCAGCAATTATAAATCCATCCATTCATCCCTCCAACCAGCCAGCCAGTCACCCATCCATTCATCCATCCTGTATCACTGATTATTTAAATGTTTTGTGGTCTGACAAGTAGTTGTTTGCACAGTCCCAGAAGGAGAAATAGGAAGCTGAGGACGCAACTAATTCAAAAACTGACAATAAATTTCTTCTGTGTATGTGCGTAAATCTTCCAACGTTTCAGACACTATTGCAAGTGGTCTTCCTCAGTTTTTATTTACTAAAAAAATCATTCTGAGGAAGTCACTTACTATATTGACAGAAACGTCGAAATATATTGACACTGCGGTCACAGACCCAGAAGAATTTTATCGACTGTGACAATGGTCGTAGAACCCAATGCTTGTGACTTCTGAAATTTTCCCGGCGTATTTCTTCTTCTAATAATTTCCGGGTATGCAGCCGGATCCCGTCGACATTCTGCCACGATATTTCGGCCCAGAGTGCCTTTAATGGAATCATTACATCTTATTGGTAACTTATTCAGTGCAGAAATGACGGCCTTGTTTGAACATATACTCTCCTCAACGTACTTTTTATTCAATGACGAATTCTTTGAACAAACAGACGGCGTCGCCATGGGGAGCCCTTTGTCGCCTGTGGTAGCTAATCTCTTTATGGAGGACTTTGAGGAGAAAGCACTTGAGTCTGCTGTTTTAAAGCCTACGGTCTTCTGGCGGTACGTAGATGATACTTTTGCTGTATGGCCTCATGGCAGACAGGAACTGGAGAAATTCCTTCATCACTTAAACTCATTACATGAGAACATCAAATTTACGATGGAGATTGAAAAAGAGGGCACTTTACCATTTCTAGACGTGCTAGTACGCCGTAAAAATGATGGGTCATTAGGACATTCTGTGTACAGGAAAGCGACTCACACAGATCTGTATCTCCAGGCGTCAAGCTGCCATCACCCAGCACAAACAGCCGGTGTTCTCAGTACCTTAATACATCGAGCGCATATAATATCGGATGATGAAAATCTCCACGCAGAATTAGAACACTTGGAGAAGGTTTTCAAAGAGAATGGCTACACTTCTCGCCAAATACGGAAGGCCATGCGCAACTATCATAACAAGAAGCAACGCACTGAGGACGCAGATGATGACTTTAAATCAACTGCGTTCCTTCCATACGCCGGGAATGTGTCGTCGAAAATAGGCCGATTACTGAAGAAAAATAAAATCAAGGTTATCTTTCGTCCACCAGCTAAGAACCGGGCCCTGGTTGGATCCGTTAAAGACGATTTACAACTGAAGAAGGCAGGCGTCTACAAAATTCCCTGTGAATGTGGCGCTGCATATATTGGCCAGACGACAAGAACTGTCCATGAACGATGTATAGAACATGAAAGATACACCCGTCTGCGGCAACCGTCAAAATCGGCAGTAGCAGAGCACTGTATTTCTTTGGGACATTCAATGGAATACAATGTAACAAAAATTTTATCCCCGGTTTCCGGTTTTTGGGATTCCGTAATCAAGGAATCAGTGGAAATACGTCTTGCCAATAATCTTATAAATCGTGACAACGGCTTTCAGCTGGATAAAAATTGGAATCCTGTTATTAAAATTATACAATCACAGCGGAATCGACAGTGTCATTCGATACTCAATGACTAGATGAACCTTTATTTCCACCACCGAGGGCAGCACGTACAACTCGGCTATGCTGCGCATGTCAACACCTGACGCATGCGCTGTAGGATGCCAGTACATTTCACATGCGCGAGATTCGGCATAAATACCGCGACTGCACCTGGGCTCTTCAGTAGTTGTGTACTCACCTGATGATGGCCGGACGTCTCTGGGCCGAAATATCGTGGCAGAATGTCGACGGGATCCGGCTGCATACCCGGAAATTATTAGAAGAACCCAATGCTTACTTCAATCCAAAGATAGTGTTACATCATGAGAATCATCTTCAGTTATTTTTAATTTCCGATTGGCTTGCCTGTAGAACAGTTTAATTTTGGTCTGCCCGTTTAAAGGAATGTCCATATGCGTTGCTCAATGGCAACTGCAATGATGAGGACCCAGGTTCGATACCGGTACTGCCAGCGATTTTTCGTGGTGGAAGTACTGGAATCGGCTACTCTCCTTCTATTGATAACAACTGCAGAACTTCTTAAGTGAGAATTAGCGACTCCATAGTATGAGAAACTGACAACGGCCGTTGGAGTTTTGACCCCACGCCTCTGGAAGGGAAGGGCACGACGGTCGGTCGGTACATGAAGATGTCTATTCTAAATAGGTTGAAAATATTTCACCACGCTGTAGAAGAGCGTAAGACATGAGATTTGTAAGCTTCCCATGGGGCACTTGCCAGTTCAGACAAAACAAATAAATTTCTGCTGCAGCTCTTCATTGTTGATTCTATGCTCCATTGTTCATTTCAGTCGCAAATATTTTTAATCTCTTCCAGTTGTTTACGCACTGTCTCTTTTTAGGAAATACTTATGTTTCATTTGTCTCCCTGTTACTGAAGTACATTACTCTATTGTCCTATTTTGAGTGAAATACAATAGTCATTTCGTGCAATATAAGTGTAGTTCCATAAGTTGTGTTTGGGACGTATTTCTTCATAACTTTTACCCTCGAACGCTACGGCCACGTCGGCGGATTCAGATTTGCGAGACGACATATTTCCACCAAACGTATCCTAAGAAAAAGGGAGAACAGGGTTGACTCCAGTGATAAGTTGTTGTTTTTGTTTATACACAGTTTGCATATTTGTGAGCATGTATCTCCCTGCTTTTGTTATCTTGGCGATGAGTCTCCAAATCAGAGCCATGAAGACGACACTTAGAGAACTTCTTAGATGGAGCATGTCCACAGTGATGAAATAAATTTTTCGACACATGAGCAAAATGAAGTATACTCATAAACTCTCCGATGCTTTCTACTCTCCAAGAATGTCACAAATACTCTGAAACTGTGTTTGTGATTTTTGGACTGGCCACTGTGGCCGAGCGGTTCTAGGCGCTTAAGTCTGGAACCGTGAGGCCGCTTCGGTCGCAGGTTCGAATCCTGCCTCGGTCATGTTTGTGTGTGATGTCCTTAGGTTAGTTAGGTTTAAGTAGTTCTAAGTTCTAGGGGACTGATGACCTCAGATGTTAAATCCCATAGCGCTCAGAGCCATTTGAACCATTTTTTTGTGATATTTGGAGTATTCTCATTGGAGATAATTGTGAGATGTATGATTATTCGTTCGTTAGGGCCACAGTCATGATTGCTTTTTGAATGAAATTCTATCCATTTGACTTTATGTATTAATTTCGTTTATTTCACGCTATCACGATTTCAACTGTAAAGCTATTATCAAGTGCAATGGTAAAAGATTATAAAATGTCTGCCATGTCTGAATATGGTTGCATCGTATTAGCTACGGTGAGAAAACCTGTAAAATTAAAGATTCCAAAATCACGGACGAAGGCTGCCTAAAGCTCTGGAAAATAGTTGAACGGCAGCGTAATTAGGACGAGCTTGCAAGAGCTGAGAGAGTTCATGGTATATTCCTGTATGTTACAGAAAAAATACAATTGGAACGCTTTAATCCAATGCTGAGCACTGTATATCTAGTTAGTGAACGTGGATCCTCTCAGCAGCGTTTAAGATTTGGAAACGGCACTCAGAAAGCTGTAACTGTAGGCCGGTTGGGACTTCCGAGCAGGTAGTAATTGTCCACGCAAGACAGCTATTAGAGCGCAAGTTCAGAAGAGACCAAGAACTACGGACACCAGTGGGTACAACTGCATGCCGAATTGGAAATATGGAAACCGGCAACTTCTTCGCTCGATCTCTTGCCAACGATGTATCTTAGTTTATACTGCTACATAGATTCCGGGATCAACTACCAATAATGAACAAGTGTTGCCACCACGAACTAAAACATTTAAATGTTATTGGTACGTAATTGAAGAGGTCATAAAGTTTTAATTATCACCTCAGGTCTACGGGCTGGCTACATTTGACATCCTCGTGCCATAGTACCGCAGCATGTCGCTGTGCAGCCGAAACAAAATGATATAGGCCGTTTATAAACAGGAGTATTGCGCGGTAATTCATTTGCTGATTCTGAGGAACAACACTGCAGCAGTCCATGCTGCACGGTTACGTCACCATTCACTATCATATGTGACGGTGGTCAAGTGCGCAGGCTCCTCCATTGTGGCCAAACAACTCTCCACGACGAAGAATGAAATGACGGACCATCAGTCTGTCAAGAACCAGAAATGACAAGAGAAATGGAAAGATGCTCTAAGACTGACGTATCACAATCGAGACGACAGTGGGAAAAGTGAAAATCAGCTTTGGAGCAATTTTCATCCTTCACGACATTTTGAACAAGACAAAACTCGCCACCCATTACGGTCTGCAACTGCTCATGCACATTCACAAAGCTCGCCAAATCGAGGTAGCAGCGAGTCTTGTAGCTCTGAAAAGCCGTTTGAGATGATTTCTTTGACCTACCAAGCACCGTGGTCGAGTAATGGGTGTTTCAATACCCCGATGCAAAGACCAAAGTAAGCAGTGGGAACACCCAAAAAGTTGAGGACCCGCACGATGGTGAGCGTCTTTAGGACTGCCATGGTTCGATGCTATTAGGTTATGCTCATGAGGGACAATCCGTTACAGGGGCGTACTACCAAAATTTTCTGTTTAGGCCACTTAAGGCTGTCAATACGCAGTTTCATAGGGGGCTGTCGAAGGGGGGGGGGGGGTTTGCTTCGTGACTACAACCAGTTCATTGTGCACGCGGCAATCACACATGCCGCCCAGCATTGTACTTGCATAGCATCCACTTACTCTTCTTCTTTTTTGCTGTGTTGCCTGACTATCGCCTGCGACAAAGCCACCTACCGTACAGTCATGATCTGTGAGTTGCTACAGCTCCTGCCTGCTAACGACCCTTCCTCTGGATATCAGACGAGCGCTGTATCAACAGACACATGCAAGCTGAAGCCACCATTGTACAGTGTGGTGCCAGCCTCACCGTCAGGGATAAGCGCAGTCGCAAGTGGCGCTACTATCACGGCAACACCTCGCTTCAGCATGTTGTATGCCTCCGCCTGGCGAGTACTTAGGTCGCCTCCAAAACGCACTGCAGCAATTCACGCTCTGCACTTACGCCACCCGTTTCTACCAGCCCATAAACTGGAGTTCGCCATCAGCTTTCGTGGACGCTCAAGACTTTACACCAGCTACAGCTAGCAGCCCATCAATCAGATTACACACCACCAAGCCGAACGAGGAGCAACTCACTGCAGCGTCCAAGAAACCTCATCCATTCTTGAGCACCCTAAGCTCACTGTCAACCATAGCCTCACGAGCTTCGTCTATCCTCGAGCTCCCTATGCTCACCACGAGCATAGCCTCACAGACTTTCTCGGTGTAAGAACATTCCTGTGCTATCGTTAATTACTCCATTTCTCCCTGAAATAAGTAGTGCAGACTCACACGAAAGAAGCTATGTTATTGTATTCTGCGTTTTAGACTTAACAAAATTACAGTTGTTCATGGCTACTTCAATCGTAGTGTGTTGTTCCCCTCAGTCATAAACACTACAGTGGTGATGCAATTACGGATTACATCCCAACAGCGAGCAGCGCCCATACTACCAGATATTTTGTGCTTTCGTCTTTGCCCAAGTAGCCTTTCATGCCTGGGCACCGCTTCGGACTGTTTCTGATACCTATATGTGCTCACAACGCTCTCTGGCACCACAATCCTCAGACGTTTGGAGCAGCTCTCACTTTGCCTACAGTACCTACAACGAGACTCCAAGATTCTTTAAGAGAAGTTAAACCAACTGGACACTATCCTCGTACAGGCAGTGGTGACATAGCTGCTACTACTTTAGGAATTCATTGAAGAATTGGAGTCATGGTCGGCCTTCCTCAATTGATTGGAAAAGTTCCTCATAGTCTCTGTAAACCAGGATGTCATTTGACAACGAGCTTTTCTCTTTGTTTACTCTTGGGCTCCTACCTATTGTTCTCTTCAGTTCCACAGCCTTGGTGCAGGTCTTGATACTCTCTCACACGTTCATTAATGGGACCAATTCCATGTCTATTACGACACTTTGTACGGTCCTGTAAACTCTAGCGATTCCGGACATCTTCCTTGGTGGCAGATTTTCGTTCTCTTGCAAATACTAGCCATACCGAGGCACTTCCCTCAAATCCCCAGGACTCATTGATTGTTCTGCCTACTTCTTCACTTTTCTGAACTCCTGCACACTCTACACATGTCCGTCATCCTCGATACGATTCCTCGGCTCCCTGACAGTTCTATACAGCATCTTCGCCATAGGCACGCCCGCCACCGGCACCTCTGCCTTTGGCGCCTCCGCCACCAGTACCAATAAATACTTCCAGCCCCACTGCAGGTGGCCCTAGCAACTCTGGCCCCATTGCAGCCGGCCCCGCCTCTCTGACCCCTCCACTGTGTTTACAGCCATTCCTCGTGTGCTCGCCCTTGATTGACCACCAGCTGGACCTGCCTCCTCCTCCGGTTACGCAATCCTGGAAATTTTGATGCAAACTTGGGTCCCTGTCGTCACATTCAGCGACCAGCTTGACCTTCCACAACAACGACATCGCACCTCCGTCACCGTCCTCGAGAGCCAGTTTGACCTTTCCAGACGTTCGCACTGTATATCTCTCCTTTTCAAGCTGACTTTTCCCACTTCTCGTTCGAGTCAGACCCACCTGTCACAGCCGCCGATAATCCCTGGCTCTAGGTCTCTGCCTTCATGAGCGTTCATTCCAGGGAGTGCTACCCCATCCTCGACCCACCTCCTTCCTTCGTAAGCCTCGTTTTCTTACGGGGAAAGGGATGCTGTATCCCCTGGCTACCACATGAAATGCACCTGTCAACCGTACTGTCATGTACAGTGGACTGCGACAGCTACAGTCCACTAACGACACTTCTTCAGGAGATCAGACTAATACTTTTTGCGTCGACACACTCCTGGTTGTTTTCCACTGAACTATCAGCAGCCGCCACGGTACAATGTGACGCCAACCTCACCGCCAGAGGCATGAGAATAGCCGTAAATGGTGCTCCCCTTACGGTAACACCTGGCCTCCATAGGCTCAGTGCCTCACCTGGTATTCTTCCGTAGCGCGACTATTCAGATTGTCGTGAGAGCTCCGGGATTACACCACCCATGCTAGCAGCCCATCAGAGTCCATGCTCATCTCTCATGTGAACTCCAGGATTTATGCCGACCGCATCTAGAAGCCATTAATCAGGATACATCGCCGAGTCGAACGGGAACATCTCACTGCAGGGTCCAAGTAACTTCGTCCAGCCTCAAGCAACCTGCTCTTACCGCCTAGCACAACCTCATGGATTAGTCCATCCTCGAGCACCCTATGCTCCCTACGACTACAGCTTCAATTACTTCGTAGATTCCAATGCAATCGTCCGTGATTGACTTTCTGCCTTGAAGTAAGCAGCGCCGAGTCATATCCCAAGAAATTTTGTTATTCCACTCTTTTTATTAAATAATAAAACTACAACTGTTCCCGTCGTCTCGAACACTACATTTTCTTCGGATGAAGATTCATTTGCTTGGCAGACATTTCCAGAATGGCGATGAAGTGATTTTAGAGGTGGAATGTTTGCTAAACGCCCAGAATATAGACTTTGACAACTGAGGGGTCAGGTAAGTTATCTGTAGTTGGAAAAATGTGTCGCACTGAAGGGGGAATATGAAGGGAACAATTGACAATAAAACCAGATTTCATGGTCGCTCCTTGATTGTATTTAACTGATTTATGACCACACTTCGTCTTTGGTTTTTTGTTCAATGTTATTATACTTACGCAGAATTTAGTACTAGACTGATATTAGCGACATTCTGCACCAGCTCACGCAAGCCACATTGGTGCCGTCACACGTAACAACCAGAGGGTACAGAGTAGATGAAGTGTAGTGATTTAGGTTAGTGTGCACGGCAGCGATTGGCAACAGTTCAAGTCTTTCCGAGACAGGCATGTAACCATGAAACTGTGTATAATGGAAACAGGGTAGTTGTGTACAGAGTTTAGTTTCTTAGCTTTAGTTGATGGTCGGTTGATACTAACTCCATTTTATTTTATTGCACTCCTTTGTAACGTTACACTTGTTGCCTCGCATCGACCACAAATTTGTTTTCGGTGGCATCCTTATGTCGACTTTTCTCGTTGTTCAGACCGCTTCAAAGCTGAGTTAAAATTCGAATTTAGAAAAATAGTCACCACCTTCTTCGTTAGGAGATAACTGTCTCCCAGAAGCACAGTCTGCCACTTTATGGTGCCATTCAGACTTGTCACTGGCCGGTAACATCACTTTGTGTTCTATGGGCTATTGGAATGTGACGAAGAATACGCAGCACAGACCATCCGCATCGTTGCCGAGCGTTGCAGTGAACGCAGGCGGCACTTCAAGCACATAAATTTTGAAAAATCAGCGCTAGTGAATACACAGCCTTACACAGGGGCGCAAAATCGACTTTGAGAATAAAATGATCCTCTCTCACGCGTCAGCTTACTGTGACTCTGTAATATTTACTTAAGTTGGAAAATACCCCACATAGATAATGTTCTGGGTAAAGAACGAGAGACTACAATTTACTGACAAAACACTGAGAAAATGCAACAGATCTACGACAGAGACTGCCTATACTACGCTTGTACATCTTCGTCTGGAGTAATACTGTGCGGCGTGGGATCCGCATCAGATAAGATCGACAGAGGATATCGAAAAATTTCGAAGGAAGGCAGCACGTTTTGTACTATCGCGAAATAAGGGAGAGGCGCCATGTATATGATACGTGAATTGGTATGGCAACCATTGAAACGAACATAGAGAATCTTATAAGAAACAAAAACAAAAAGACGTAATTTTTAAGGGGATGGTGATGCTGGGGGTGGTCTTCCTCCCCCTTCCGCCCCTCAATCGCCGGGAGAGCGGGGGAAGTAGGGGATGGAGCCTTCATTACCGATTTCCCGTATTTGCGCATGCAAAACTCGCCGTCCGGATGACTTCACTCCGCCAACGTAAGTTGGAACAGCAAGCGTCGTTACCCGACCGATAACAAGCCTGAAAGTCAATATAATGCAGGCAGATTTTGATTCCGCCAACAGTCATCTCTTGGCTCATAAAAGATGGTTTAACTCACGTTTGATGTGGTCTGTACACTGAGAAAATTTTATATATATTTTTTCGCCGCAAACAACTGTAAGATTGTACTGTGATCAATAATGGGTTGGAATATTATGGAATCAGTGTGTTAAATGACCTGCAGTAGGGATTCAAGAGGACAGGTCTTGCTTTATTTTCAATATAGCAACAAAAATAAATGAAATGATAACTAAATTAAGACCCTAAGCCGTCGACAGGCGTTGATATACATCAACGGGGACAGCTGAAAAGATGTGCCCCGACTGGGACTCGAACCCAGGACCTCCTGTTTACATGGCAGACGCTCTATCCATCTGAGCCACCGAAGGCACAAAGGATAATGCGACTGCAGGGATTTATCCCTTGCACACTCCCCCTGAGACCTACATTTCCAAGTTAATGTCCACACACTACATCCCAACTGTCCCTGCCCATTACACTCATTACTCGCGGCAGAGCATCTTACCAAGTCCCGTAAGATGGTCTGTACTGCGTATGCATCCAGCATAAAAGAAGAAGGTTAACCTTAACTGTATGAAGATGGAATCTGCTCTATCGGACATGTCCCCGTTGATACACACGCATTAACCGAACTCTTACGGGACTCGGTAAGATTGTCTGCTGCGAGTAATGAATGTAATGGGCAGGGGTAGTACGAATGTAGTGTGTGGACATTAACTTGGAAATGTAGGTCTCAGGGGGAGTGTGCAAGGGATAAATCCCTGCAGTCGCACTATCCTCTGTGCCCTCGGTGGCTCAGACAGATAGAACGTATGCCATGTAAGCAGGAGGTCCCGGGTTCGAGTCCCTGTCGGGATACACATTTTCAATTGGCCCCGTTGATATATATCAACGTCTGTCGACAGCTTAGGGTCTTGATTTAGTTATCATTTCATTCTAAGAGAGCTGCATGGTAACAGACGTTATCTGTCCTTTCGAACATGTCCGAAAGAGCAGAGATACCATCTCCATACAAAAATAAATGTCTCAGCAACAGAAAGTGTACACACATGCGGCGATCGAACGCTGAACAGCCTTCCGGTTAGGACAAAAGCATTTATAATTGTTCACGAAAGACGAGCGTCTGAGTAAGAAACTGATCATACACTACTTTGATGTTGAAGTATTTATTGATTACTAAATGACATTTTGAGGTTATGTGTATTTCACTGTCCCATTGCTGTAATGATTCTGACAGCTTATGGATGCTTTTAAAACAGCTCTTTTTTTATGCACCCAGCGTTCTCTTTAGAGCGATCTTATTGCTGTGAGTCCACAGCTGTGAGTCACATTGCACACTGCACACTGTACACGAGTTAGGATTCGCAATTGGCAATCACACATTAAAACCTAGTGAATACTGTGTCGTTATCTGGTCATTTGATAGATAGTTGTTGCAGTGTAAAGATAAATTCCGTTTAGAATATCACTTATTTAAAATATAGTTACGCGAAAACTTGAAAAAAAATTCGGTGTTGACTGTTCGACTTCACCGCTGATCAGTCAGTGCGTCTGACTGTCATGCGAAGGAACTAGATCTGAATTCCGGTACTGCCAGAGATTCTTACCTCGTGGCAGGACTGTGACCAGTTGCACTCATTCTCATGATTCCATATGAGCACCTAATTAAGACCAAAGAGTATCGAGTGGTTCTTCGTGTCCGACGGTGCCGCTACTTTCTTTTACGTTATTAATTACTGACTAGCACGCAAAACACTCCTGTATTTCGTCTTGAGTTTTTATCTGCGATCCAGGTTACCATTAGTCCCTTGTGAAAGATCGTTTGCAGCAAAGAATAACAAAGTAATTGGAGTGTAAGTCACATTTCAAATCAAGTGATATCAATTACGTCCTTGGAAGAAATAATTTAGGAGAAAGTAACTAAGATTAAGCCTGCCGAAAAGTGTCGACTTATTCGGAATTTCTAAGTTAAGGAAAGAAAAGCGAAATTAAAATGTGAAGTGAAAGTTATTCAAGTTAACATAACTATGCAAGTACAGAACGACCACCGAGTAACAGAGCCTCGTGGGGTAGCCGTGCGGTCTCGGGCGTCTTGTCACGGTTCGCTCAGCTCCTCCCGTCGGAGGTTCGAGTCTTCCCTCTGGCGTGGGTGTGTGTGTGTTGTCCTTAGTGTAAGTTTAAGTTAGATTAAGTAGTGCATAAGTCTAGGGACCGATGACCTCAGCAGTTTGGTCCAATAGTCCTTACCACAAATTTCCAATTTCCGAGTAAAAGATCATCAATGTATAGCAAAATATTCCTGATGGGACACTACATCGCATGAAAGCTACTACTCTAAACACACGCGATGGGTTTGCCAATACTTATAATGTACATCCGTCATCATGGTGACAAGTTCATTATGAGAGTATTTGCTCACGATGTCGTCATCCACCTGGAACTAATAAAGACAGTGACAAGTGAAATGGTTTCACTTGTCTGCAGCAGGTGCTCCGCTGCAGGCGTAATTGGTTGTACCACGTAAAAGCGGGCACAAGGCGCACAAAAGCTGAAATGAATTTGACGAGAGCGGTGCGCTGTTCGCCGCTAGTTTTGCATTTAGTGAATGCCACTAATTTTGTGGGGCGCGTAAATGCCAGAAAGCCCGGTCGTGTTGCGGTACGAGGTAACAGGCGCTGCCCCGCCCCGCCACTTACAGCTGTCTGCCATCATATCAGCTGACGTGAAAAGGACGTCCGCGTTACTGATTTCAAAGTCATATTCTAACTGTTTGCCTCGACGTTGCCGTGAATTTGTTACCCGTCTTAACGACTTTGTCTGCGCAGCTTCTAACGTTATGGTCTCATCATCCCTTTGACGTTGAAAAACAAAATGCAGTTTAGTCTTTCACATTACGTCAGCTACCCGTCAGCCTCTGTGGCTTTTCCCTCACCGTGTTAATTTCTGTACGTAGAAATTCAAGCTGCCCTCACAATATCCATTGCAGTGATGTTGTCCATGTGCTCATTTGCGCAGCCCACATGCCTTTATAGTTTGCTTCTCCTCCTCCTCCTCGTCCTCCTTATTGTTCAAACTCTATTACGACTACTACTAGTACTACCACTACTACTATTACTATTCCATCTTTGGTACATTCTGGCGGAAGGATTTGACTCATAGCTGGTTTAAGTTCCCTGTCCTCCCACATCCATCTTCAGCAACAGGAACACGAAAATTCTCAGTAAACACTTACACAGCTGGCAGCTGAAGATAATTACTGCAGGGTTTTGGTGAAAGTATATGGCGTAGGAGGCAGGAATAGAGAATCTGTCTGTTATCGACATTGATACTGGGAAGACATCGGTCTCAAGAATTCCAAGACTTTCGAGAATGTTTTAATTTTAAATTTGGATTCGGATAACAAATGACAAAAGAAATATTTTCTTCTTGTGATTAATTACAAATTACAACTCTGTGGTTTTTTCCCTTTATTGTACCGTTAAACCTTGCTTCTTGCCAAATTTCATGATTATAAGTCAATGCGAAATACCCTGTAGGGTTTAGTGAGTGAATATTCGAGTGTTAAAATATGTGACATAAATGGTCGTATATTGTGACAGCATTGCTTTAAAAGCTTAATTTTTTTGCAACGCCAAGGCACCATAGGCCATACTTAGTATGTAACATATATGTCAACTTGATACGTCTATACGTTCTTTAGAAACAGTGTTCTTAACAGATGGACAGACAGAGACGGACAAAAAGGAGAAAAAATGTTTTTTTTCGTATTGTACAATTATTAACAACTTTCGGATTTTTTTCTTTATTTACACTGTGAAACCTTGCTTCTTGCCAAATTTCATGGTTGTAGGCCAAAGGGAAGTGCGCTATAGGTTTTGATGAGTGAGTTTGCGACTGTCTAAGTATATGATACAAAAGGCGCTATCTTTTGATTGTATTGCCTTAGAAACTTCAATATTTTATACCGCCAATGGATCAACCTCCGTATACGACATAAATTTTTGCTTGAAGAGTCCACTCAACATAAGAATCACAATTTGAAAGAGCTATGGAAGACTTAAGATCAAATAAAGCAGAACTGGTAGATATTCTTCCATTAGAATTTCTAAAATCACTGGGGGGAGTGGCAACAAAACGACTTTTCACGTTGGTATGTAGATTGTATGAGTCTGCCGATATACCATGAGACCTTCGGCAAAACATCATCCACACGATTTCGAAGATTGCAGAGACTGACAAGTGCGAGAATTATCGCACAATCAGCTTAACAGATGCATCCATGTAACTAATACGAATAATATACAGAAGAATGGAAAAGAAACTTGAGGATGTGTTAAATGACAATCAGTTTGACTTTGGGAAAGGCAAAGGCGCCAGAGACGCAATTCTGACTTTGTGGTTGATAATGGATCACGACTGAAGAAAAATCAAGACACATTCATAAAATTTGTAGACCGGGAAGGAATTTGTAGACTGAAAAGCCAAAGACACTCGTATACTTGCCTAATATCTTGTAGGGCCCCCGCGAGCATGCAGATGCGCCGCAACACGACGTGGCATGTATTCGACTCATGTCTGAAGCAGTCTTGTAAGAAATTGATACCTTGAACCCTGCAAGACTGTCCATAAATCCGTAAGAGTACGAGGGGGTTGAGATCTCTTCTGAACAGCATGTTGCAAGGTGTCCCAGATATGCTCAATAACGTTCGTGTCTGGGGAGTTTCATGGCCGGCGGAAGAGTTTAAACTCAGAAGAGTGTTCCTGGGGCCAGGTGTAGCAATTGTGGACGTGTGGGATGTCGCATCATGCTGTTGGAATTCCTCAAGTCCTTCGGACTGCACAATGGACTTGAATGCATGCAGGTGATCAGACAGGATGCTTATGTACGTGTCACCACTCAGAGTCGTATCTAGACATGTCAGGTTTCCATATAACTCCAACTGCACACGCCCCAAACCATTACAGAGCCTCCATCAGCTTGAACAGTCCCCTGCTGATATGTGGGGTCAATGGATTCATGAGGTTGTCTTCACCAGCTTGAATAGTCCCCTGCTGATATGCAGGGTCCATGGATTCATGAGGCTGTCTCCATACCTGTACATGTCCATCCACTTGATACAACTTGAAACGAGACTCGTCCGACCAGGCAACATGTTTCCAGGCATCAACTGTCCAGTGTCGGTTTTGACGGGCCCAGGCGAGGCTTAAAATCTGTGTCGTGCAGTCATCAAGGGTACATGATAGCAGAGCATTGAAATCTGCAGAGGTTTGCGGATGGGTTCCACTTCTGTTACGCTGAAGTCGTCTGCAGTCATCGTTGGTCCCGTTCTTGAGCCACACGGAATATCAGTGTGGTCTAAGGCGCCTTGTCACGGTATGCGCACCTCCCCCCGTCGAATGTTCGAGTCTTCCCTCGGGCATGGGTGTGTGTTTTGTCCTTAGCGTAAATTAGTTTCAGTTAGATTAGGTAGTTCGTAAGCCTAGGTGCCGATGACCACAACAGTTTGGTTCCATAGGACCTTACCACAAATGTCAAAAAATCCAGATCACAGGCGCTTTTTGTCGCCACAATCCCAGCCACAACGGCGAAGAGGCATGCAGTGGGCTGCCCTGCGGCTTCCCGCAAGCGGCGCTGAGACAGCAGGGGCGAAGACCGCTGAGTCGACTGCCGGCGCATCCTGATGTCGTCACAACTCCGTAGCCTTACAAGGCCGACACACAGCAGTGCACTGCATGGGTTGCTGAGGCAGCCGTTCAACGGCAAGCTGTTTTCCAGACAGCAAAGTGGTGTCCTCAGCATTGCGGGACCTGGTGATGCAGACCGAGAGGAATGGAGGCACTGTAGCTGGAAATAATAAATTTTCGTTATTAATTTATTATTCACGTATGGGCCCAGTAGTACCATGCGATTCCCAATCCATCAATGTCACGTTTGTTGGTTGGCCTTTCTTTGTGCTCAAATTTGTTTCATTCTTTCAGAATGAAGTCTCTTTCTTTTATTAGAGCACAGTGTTCCAGTCCACTTTCTAATTTCCCTCTGAGCAGCTTTCCAATCAAATATATTTTGTCTGAATATTTTCCTATCTGTAAGGTCTCCCTGAGCTATACCGGCTGCTTTAAGATCCTCCTTAATCGCAGCAATCCATTTCATTGGCTCAGTTTTGGCCTTACCTTTCTTTTCGTAGAAATCTACTACTTGTTTTGTCAACCTAGTGGGTGCCATTCTTTTAATGTGCCCATAAAATTTAAGCCTTCGTTTTGTCATGTCACTATGTGTTGATATTTGTAATTATAGACACTCTGGAAATATTGATTATCCTTGAATTAATGTTTTATATTCCATGATGTACGTTTCTTGGAGAGAAATAAAATTAATGTTGTATTGGAATCACGGTGTTGTGTGTCCGTAATATTTTGGTGCCGAAACCCAGGAAGAAATTGCGATTTCCTGCATGATTTCAACAGTTAACGGCTTACCTCACGCTGTAGGAAACAAGAGACGACGTCGGACTGCATCACAAGCTAAGTCCATTCCAATATAATATGATCGCATGAACTGGTTGCTTCAAAACAATTTTTGCGGCTTTGTATTGGAAGCCTGAAACTTGCACTCAGAGTAGCTAGTTTTATTAAAAGGTTTTCGTTCACTTACGTTTGCGCATACGCTGCTTGTTAAACGTTCAACAGCCATCTTTAGTAAGACATAATGCAGGACGAATCAGAGATACAGTTATCAAACTTCAGAAGAATGCGAACTAGGGAGATGACTAATGCTATGCGGTTTTGTGCGGCTGTTGATGATCTTACCGTAGAAAGCCCGTTTGATGATTTTGAACATTACAGGGAACGTCTTCAAGAAACTCTAGAGAAGCTCGTTTCATTAGATGACGCTATTCATAATTTTCTCTCTGACGATGAATACAATGCAGACGTGCTGAGCTATACAGAAGGCTACAAAAGCAATTGATTACAAGCTTTCAGCCTCAACGTCGCAGATGAATATCACGTCACCACCAGTGCTCACACAACTAACGGTATTCCACTCTGTCAAGCTACCAGCAATTAAGCTTGAGTCATTTTGTGGAGATGTCGAAATGTGGTCCCGCTTCTGGGAACAATTTGAATCGACCATTGATAAAGACCCATCCCTTTCTACAGTAAACAAACATGTTTTCCTACGAGGGTATCTGTCAGGCGAACCGAAGTTACTAGTAGATGGAATACCTATAAAGGCTAACACGTATGAAGAAACAAAGAAAATTTTATTGAATAGATACGGAGATAGCAATCGCATTATACAGACGCACCTCGATTATTTGGAAGCGCTAAAGCCTGTACAGTCAGCGACACCTGAAACGCTGAACAATACGTTCCTGGAATGTAACCGTCGTATTCAACACTGCGTGCCTTAGGAGAAGACGTCGTGCATACGGTAAAATTCTCACTCCGAAAATTCTGCGTGCATTTCCCGCTGAAATGTGCCAGAAATGGGTCATTCATGATAGAAGAACCGAAGTAGCGGAAGGAGATGTACTGAAGCTACTTAACTTTTTGGAAGAAGAAGTTCGTGGTGCTCTCACTGCACAAAAGATTCGTACAGAATATCAGTCATGTCCTAGCTTCACGCCCACTGCAGCAGCGCTTCACATAAATTCAAAGCAAGCAAAAAATCCGCGTAAGCCTAAACGAGAAGTACCGGTACAACCACATTGTGTATTGTGCGAAGCTCGCTCTCATTGGGCCCAAGACTGCAACATAGTAACTGACAGCCAACAAGGTATCGATAAACTAAAGCAAGATAATCGCTGTTTTATATGTCTAAACCGAGGTCATAATGCTAGAAACTGCAGTAAGAAGGGCAAGGTCTCGTGCTCTAAGTGCAAGAAAAGTCATCACAAAGCTATCTGTACTGACATTGCTGCCTCTTCTTCATCTTCTCAGCAAATTAGCTGTACATCTGTAGGGAGTATCGACGTAAGTTCAGCAGGTTTTACTGATCTTCAGACAGCTCGAGTTTGGGTCAGTGGACCCGCAGTTTTAAGCAAACTTACTCGCTGCGTTCTGGATAGCGGTAGTCAGTCAAGCTTCATTTACAAGTTCCTGATTGATGAGATAGGTTTAAGAACTATGTTGTTGTTGTTATGGTCTTCAGTCCTGAGACTGGTTTGATGCAGCTCTCCATGCTACTCTATCCTGTGCAAGCTTCTTCATCTCCCAGTACCTACTACAACCTACATTCTTCTGAATCTGCTTAGTGTATTCATCTCTTGGTCTCCCCCTACGATTTTTACCCTCCACGCTGCCCTCCAATACTAAATTGGTGATCCCTTGATGCCTCAGAACATGTCCTACCAACCGATCTCTTCTTCTGGTCAAGTTGTGCCACAAACTTCTCTTCTCCCCAATCCTATTCAATACTTCCTCATTAGTTATGTGATCTACCCATCTAATCTTCAGCATTCTTCTGTAGCACCACATTTCGAAAGCTTCTATTATCTTCTTGTCCAAACTATTTACCGTCCATGTTTCACTTCCATACATGGCTACACTCCATACAAATACTTTCAGAAATGACTTCCTGACACTTAAATCTATACTCGATGTAAACAAATTTCTCTTCTTCAGAAACGCTTTCCTTGCCATTGCCAGTCTACATTTTATATCCTCTCTACTTCGACCATCATCAGTTATTTTGCTCCCCAAATAGCAAAACTCCTTTACTACTTAAAGTGTCTAATTTCCTAATCTAATACCCTCAACATCACCCGACTTAATTCGACTACATTCCATTATCCTCGTTTTGCTTTTGTTGATGTTCATCTAATATCCTCCCTTCAAGACACCATCCATTCCATTCAACTGCTCTTCCAAGTCCTTTGCTGTCTCTGACAGAATTACAATGTCATCGGCGAATCTCAACGTTTTTATTTCTTCTCCATGGATTTTAATACCTACTCCGAATTTTTCTTTTGTTTCCTTTACTGCTTGCTCAATATACAGATTGAATAACATCGGGGAGAGGCTACAACCCTGTCTTACTCCCTTCTTAACCACTGCTTCACTTTCATGTCCCTCGACTCTTATAACTGCCATCTGGTTTCTGTACAAATTGTAAATAGCCTTTCGCTCCCTGTATTTTACCCCTGCCACCTTTAGAATTTGAAAGAGAGTATTCCACTCAACATTGTCAAAAGCTTTCTCTAAGTCTACAAATGCTAGAAACGTAGGTTTGTCTTTCCTTAATCTTTCTTCTAAGATAAGTCGTAAGGTCAATATTGCCTCACGTGTTCCAACATTTCTACGGAATCCAAACTGATCTTCCCCGAGGTCGGCTTCTACCAGTTTTTCCATTCGTCTGTAAAGAATTCGTGTTAGTATTTTGCAGCTGTGGCTTATTAAACTGATTGTTCGGTAATTTTCACATCTATAAGAACTATAGAACATCGTAATCTATCTGTCAACGCCTTTGAAATGCCATCCGCAACTTCAACGCATCGTAGAGTCGTAGAATTCACACTACAGGGTACATGGACTAATTCCAAGACGTCTATGACTGCGTTTGAAAGCACATACTCATTTTCCGCGCACCCAACTGTTCCTTCCGATTTAAGAAAACTTGTACGCACACGAGGACGTAAGTTTGCGGACCTAAGGGATGGTACAGAAAATCTTCCCATCGAGATTCTTATCGGAGCAGATTACTATTGGAAAATCGTTAAAGATTCCCTCCGATTCGACTAACATCAGTTGTTCTGGTACCTTCCATTCTAGACTGGATTCTTAGTGGAAGCAAATCAAGCACCACGGCTAACCTTGTGACGGCAAACTACATCAGTTTAGAGACAGCGTCAACAACAGACGATATTTTACGACGTTTCTGGAATTTAGAAACAATGGGAATCACAGAAGATGAAACAACAACTCTGAATCAGAAGGAATTGGTGTTATTGCAAGATTTCTCAAAATCCTTCTGCATCGAAGACAAAAGAAGAGTCGTATCTTTCCCCAGAAAATCCAACGTTATGTTATCTAATAATCTTCAGCAAGCAGAGAAGAGATTTGCTTCACTGGAGAAAAAATTTACGAAGGACAAGAAACTGAAACAAATTTACGAGGCGCAAATTATAGAACACATCAAGAAGAAACATGTGAAAGTTACCCCCCCCCCCCCCCCCCGGACAGAAATTGCGTGACACATTTTATCTGCCACATCATACAGTAAAGAAAGAAAAGTTAGGTGTCATCAAATGGAGGATTTTATTTGATGGTTCGTCGCACGACCAGAATGCACGTTCATTGAATGACCCTTTAGAAATATGTCCTAATTTACTTCCTGACATTCTTTCAATATTACTGAGATATCGTCTACATCGCCTTAATTGCCGATATCAGACAAGCATTTCTACAGTTAGTTCTTCACAGGAAAGATAGAGATCTCACGAGGTTTTTTTGGTACAAAGTAATCGTAGATCAACAAGGAAACTATATTACAACTGACGAAAGGATTACATACCGCTTCACCCGGCTACCTTTCGGACTTACCTGCAGTCCGTTTCTTCTTGCAGCCACGTTGAAAGAACTTGCTGTAAAGCACAAAACGAATTTTCCGCAAGCTGCTTTACTTGTTGAAGATAATATGTACATGGATGATATTGTAGCAGGCACTAAAGATGACAATGCCGTAATTAACTTATATTATGAGCTTACATCACTCATGGGACAGATCAGTCTGCCAATGGCAAAGTGGGCCACAAATTCAAGCCAACTGATTGGAACATGGCAATCAGAAGGTGTCATAAACACTACAGATACGGAGGTACTGGGAGTCCACTAGAAAACACAGACTGATACACTCACTGTTGTTCACAACAATGTTACCGACAATGTTATAAATCGTCCTGCCACTAAGCGAGAAGTACTACGAGACACTGCTAGATTCTATGACCCACTGGGTTTGTTGTCGCCTGTGTCCCTCACATCAAAAATAATTTTTAAGAAATTTGGTCAAGAGGAATTGAATGGGATGAGCTTTTACCCCTTGATCTTAGCAAACGCTGGCGAATGTGGGTATCAACATTGCCATCATGTTCACACATTAAAATTCCCCGATGGGTTGGTGTATCTGAAAACACTGAGCCAGAAATCCATGTCTTTTGCGACGCATCAGAAAAGGCCTACGGAGCAGTCCTTTATGTACGGTGCAACACAACAAATATGGTATCAGTCCATTTAGTTTGCAGTAAAAAGCGACTAGCTCCCATCAAAAAAATAACTCTTCCACGGCTGGAACTTCTAGCGACACTTCTTGGATCAAGACTATTTCATTATTTCTGTAAAGCCACAAGCTATAATGCAAGTCGTGCAACATTGTGGACTGACTCAACTGTAACCTTAGGATGGATACAACATGACCCTAATCGATGTAAAACCTTTGTGTCAAACCGTGTTACGAAAATACGACTAACGAATCCGTCAGAATGGAGGCACTGCCCTGGTGACGAAAATCCAGCTGATCTAACCTCCAGAGGTACCACAGCAGATAAACTTCACCATGCTTCTGTATGGTTCCATGGACCTGCTTGGTTAACAAAGAACAGAACACAGTGGCCTCGAATTTTACAGACGGAAGAGCACTCCTTGCCAGAAAAGAAGAAACTAACAGACCAAGTCTTCATGATACAAACAACGATTCCTATTTTAACAGCTACACGGTACAGTAGCTACTTCAAGCTGTTAAGAGTTACAGGGTGGGTACTTCGCTTTAAACGGCACTTACTGAAAGAAAACAGAACATCTGGAGAACTAACAGCATCAGATTTGGGCGAAGCACGCATTTACTGGATTCAAGTTGTTCAACAGTAACATTTTGCGCTCGAACTGCATGCACTAAACAACAACATGCCTCTACCACGTAATTCTCAGATAGCTCGCTACAACCCATTCGTGGATAATGGTCCTATTCGTCTTGGTGGACGGCTGCAGTTTGCAGAATTAACCAGAGATCAACGCCACCCGATTCTTCTTGATGGACATCATCATTTCACACGTTTACTGATCCAGCAGACTCACATTCGTTTGCATCACCTTGGAGTAAACATAGTGTTATCTGAACTGAGAGCAGAATTCTGGATCCTTAGAGATCGACAGGCAATTAAACATGTTCTACGCCGTTGCCTACCTTGTAAGCTGGTGAAAGCTCACGTTGTTCAACAAACTGAGGCTCCATTACCAGCTGAACGAGTCTCACCACTGAAACCATTTACAGTAACAGGTATTGACTTTGCTGGTACATTATATGTCAGACAACGACATATTACGAAGAAAGCGTATATTGTTCTATTCACATGCGCAACAACACGAGCCATACACCTGGAACTATGCTCAGATATGTCAACTGACAGATTTCTTCAAGCCCTACAAAGGTTTGTCGGAAGACGAGGAGTGCCCAGCACAATTTACACTGATAATGCTACTACCTTCCACGCCACTCACTTAGAGCTGAAGGAGCTCTGGCAGGCTCTCATGGCAAGCAAGACGCACAAGTACCTCGCTCAGCAAGCCATTACTTGGAAATTCATCGCCCCACACGCGCCTTGGTGGGGAGGATTCTGGGAACGGATGGTGGGATCTGTCAAACGCTGCCTGAGAAAAGTTTTAGGACAGTCACAGTTGGACGAAGAAGGTATCAACACAATCCTGGTCAGCATAGAAGCAGCACTAAACTCTAGACCAATTACGCAAGGGGGAGAGGAATCTGAGCCACTGACGCCCGCACATTACTCGTAGGTGATCGACTCACAACACTACCTACTGGTCCAGAATCACCAGTTAGAAAGGACTTGTCCAAGGAATTTCAACGGCTGCAGAAGATAGTAGAAAACGTCTGGAGCAGGTGGAAGAAAGAATATCTGATCCTGCCCAAAAACTTCCATGAAACTCATTAACCAAGGCCAGGTTCAGGAAGACTCCAGCTGGGTGATGTTGTTCTACAAGAGGATGTTTGTCCACGACACATGTGGAGGAAGGCGCGGATAGAAGATCTTCATGAAGGAAGAGATGGGAAAATACGAACTGTAACCTTTCGAACTTCAGAAGGATCCATAATCTCACGTCCCGTTCAACTGGTCATTCCTCGAGAAGTTGACCAGGGTGGGGATGCTGTTGCGGGTTGATATTTGTAATTATAGACACTCTGGAAATATTGATTATCTTTGATTAATGTTTTATATTGCACGATGTGCGTTCCTTGGAGAGAAATAAAATTAATGTTGTATTGGAATCACGGTGTTGTGTGTCCATAATACCATGTAAGTCTGTGTATTCTTCTATTTCCTTATTACTTTTCAGCCTATAAGTTTCTCCATCAGTAATTTTGTAGCCTAATATTTCCCTAATAATCTTTCCTTCTTTCGTTTGAATTTCTTCAATATCCCTCTTCCTGCTCCATAAAGACATTCATATTTGATTACCATGCTGAAATGTATAAGTTTACTAAATTTAGAAAGTGATTTTTAATTATAAATATTTTGTGTTAATCTGAATGTAGTTGCCATATTTTGTTAGCGAACTTCATTTGCAGCTTTTTCCAGACCTTTTCATGTATGATTTCCCCCAAGTATTTAAACTGAGATACCCTTTTTATTTTTCCATATTTCGTGTTAAAAATCTATGGTGCTTGTTTGTTGCATGTCATGTGTTCTGTTTTTTCGAATGATATTTGTAGCCCTACCTTTCCGATACTTCTAACTTGATTGATTGGTTTATATTTTGAATCTACTTTTGCTTTCGCCATTCTGTAATAACCTTTTGCATAACAGAGCTAAACCGTGATGGAGAGAGTCCATCCCTTGTCTAACACCAGTCTTTATTTCAAATGATTCAGAAATCTCTCCCAGGAATTTGACTTAGATCTGGTGTCGGTTAACGTTTTCTTAATCAATGTTAGAGTTTTATTATCTAGCCCTTGTTCCTTTAAAATTTGGAAAAGAGATTCACGATCAACTGAGTCGTAAGACTTTTTAAAATCCACAAATGTACATACAATATTGTTTCTAGAAATCCTTTGGTGCCTGAGGATTACTTTTAAAGCAAGAATTTGTTCTGGACAGGATCGGTTTGGTCTAAAGGCTGCTTGGTATTCACCAATTTTAGGTTCTAGCTCTTCTTGGGCTCGATCAAGTAAACACTGCGAGAGAATTTTGTATGTGACTGGGAGGAGAGAGATTCCTCGGTAATTATTAACATCGGTCCTATCCCTTTTTTATGCAATGGATGAATTAGGACTGTTTTTCAGTCCTCAGGTACTTTTTCAGTTTGTTAGATATGGCCTGTTAGTTGAGTGATCTCTTTTATAGTGTTAGGGCCAACTGATTTTAGTAATTTTGCGATTATAGCGTCTTCTCTGGATGCTTTACTGTTTATAAGTCTCTTAATTTGTTTAGTTATTTCGATTTCATCATGTGCTTTAGAGTTAGGGTTGATGTTATTAAGTTGGAATTTATTCGCTGGTTCTGGACAGTTCAATAGTTTTTCAAAATAATTAGCAAGTCCCTTAGAATTTTCCTGGTTGTTACGAGCCAAACTGCCATTTTCATTTTTGAAGCAAAGACTTTGAGGTTTGTAACCAGTTAGTTTTGTTTTTAATGAGAAAGGTGTTTTACTTTCTTTCAGTTTTGTTACTATTCCAATTTTTGGATGCCTCTTCCCTAGACTGAACTGCTGTTTGACGATCTGCGTTCCACCAAGAGTGTTTTTGTTTCTTTCGAAGTGGTATTAAATTTTGTGCTGTTTTGATGAAGTTTTCTTTTAGGCTTTGCCAATTGTTGGATTGTTGTTTGTCAAGTTCACTTGTTAGATTTGGGGTTATTTTAGCAGTGTCAGATTTTGTGATAACATTTTTTGTTTTGAAGAGTTTCTGATGCTGAAGTTTTACTTTTATTTGCGTTAAATAACAGTCAGAATCTATATTAGCCCCTTACCTAACTTGAACATTTAAAATCTTCTTTTAGTTAGGGTATGATATTGCTACATGATCGATCTAAAATTTCCCAACAAATGTTTTGGGTGCCCGCCAGGTTTTTTGTTTACAAGGGTTCTCGTTAAAATGTGTTGACATGATCTTAAGATTAAAATTTTTGCATGTTTGAACAAGTCTTTGGCCATTTGGGTTTGTCTATTTATGCGCAGGAAATCCACCTACTATTCTCTTATGTTTTTTCTTATTACCTAATTGAGCATTAAAATCACCCATTCAAATTTTAGCATGGTTTGAAGGAATTTTCGAGATGATGCTTTCTAATGTTTCCCAAGCTGCATTAACTTTATCAGGTTTTCTACGATTATCCTCATTGACTGGCATATGAGCATTAATTAAAGTGTACACTTCATTTCTCCATTTAAGAGAAATTTTCATTAGTCTATTATTATTGGGCTTTACCTCTGTTATTAAGTTTAAAATATTTTTGGAGACTGCAAAAGCAACTCCGAGATGTGGTGCATTATTAAGTATTCTTTTATCAGTTTTACTTTTAAAAGACGATAATTACCGAAATCCATGGGGTCATTCGTGTTTCTTGAAGTGCCAAAATTTGAACCTTTTGTTCTTTTAACATTTCTCCCAATTTGTTATGTTTACGTCGTTGCAAAAGTGTTTGTATGTTAACTGTTGCAAGAAATGTATTTGTTTTGGTTTTAAGTTGGCCAGAGGACTCCGACTTCCTTTGCTGAATCACACTGCATTTTGAACTGGCCGTCCCAGAATTCGAAAGACCAGTTGAGCCAGGAATACCAGTGGTGGATTGATCACCTTGGGTAATACTGTGATTATCAAAATGCTCCATGATGATTGTACCTGGAATCAGGTGGCGTTAAGTAGAATCAATGAGTGTACTCTGAAGGTTAAGACTGGGAGGGTTAGTTCCAGAATATGAATTTCAGCCACAGCACTGGTGAACAGACGCTGACAACTTCGCCGTTTGCTACAAGACAGATGCAAAGTGGATTTGGTTTTGTTTTCTCCATTAGGTTCTTCCGCTATCTCTGCCGTTGGGAGTAAGGATTCCTTATCCGCCTTTGACACCATTGATTATTGATGAGTCTTTATTTTTAGTAAGGTTTCTAATAGTATTCAAGGTGCTACGTAAACTGATATTTTTACTATAATTTTCGCCTACCATTGGATCTTGAACACAACGAGTCAGATAGGCAATCGTAAGTACACTCTACTAACAGACACATTCAGTAAGTATATGTGGGTAGTGATCGAATGTAGGACTAAATATTGTGTGGACGTGGAATCAGGTACAGTGTTGATCGGAAATTACGCTTAACTGAGAGAGGAAGGATCCATAAATACACTGCAGAATGTTTCCAAGTTAATCCGAGCACTGTTTTTCCCTGGCGACGATGGGTATACCTTCTAAGTAACGACGAGATGTATTTACATTTTACCACTTAAATAGGAAGAGATGTGATAGAATGTGGCCTGCCTACCTTATTACATCATAGATGAATATGGTTTGCCTGTTCCCCTTGTAGATATGCCGGGAGCGTGAAAGCGCGTCCGTAGGCAGAGGAGACAGGGTCAGCTGGACCTTGACAGCTATACAGTTATTGTTGCCGGTTGGGGAAATTACTTTGTCGTGTGTATGTACGGTTGCAGTACAGCTGTGGCCGTGCCAAACTAATGATTTGATGTTTGGCTGTGCTATGGCTGTTCTGATTCTTCTTTTGATTAGTGGTAACAAGAGGTACCCGTCTCGGATGTGGATATTGCAGTACGGTTCTGCTGGTTGGTTACAACATCGACACCACCCTAGCGTAAGAGAGGCAGCTGTGAAGCAACATCCTGGTAAACAGTGGGACGTTCATGTTCGGGGCATTTTATGTCGACTGACAAGTGCCTTTCTTGACAGAAAAGACAACATGGTGCGTCCAGGACGTACACAATCTTACAGAGGTGCTAGCCTGAACACTTAAGAGTATTTGGGATGATTGTGATAACTGTGAACTTCTGTGATTGAGTATTGTAAGGAACTGAAGCACTGAATGTGAGGGGGAACGTATAGTTCCATTGGCATCGGAGTCCATATAAATCGACATATTCTGAAAGGTTTTGCGATTTCATAGTTAGATGCAAACTCGTTGTTGAAAAATCTGTTCTGTCTGAGTAATGTTAACATTTTTGTTGTATCACCCAACACTTAGAATTTATTTTTCGTAGCTAATTTCCTAGTTGGTTTTTTTCTTCTGATATTTGGACGTCAATGGTGTTCAAAAAATGGTTCAAATGGCTCTGAGCACTATGGCACTTAACATCTGAGGTCATCAGTCCCCCAGAACTTAGAACTACTTAAACCTAACTAACCTAAGGACATCACACACATCCATGCCACCTCTCGGCCACAGCGGCCGGCGTCAATGGCGTTAATAACTCCTTCCTTTTTAGTTATGGAACAAGGGATGTAGGCCTCCATGTGATTCCCGTGGAAAAGCTGTAGATTTACTAAACTATTTACAGCAAATCCAACCATAATTTTGTTTCATCATGCTTTACCTACTATGATGATCTCTCTCTTCACAAGAACATTTTCACGGCATATTAGCTTGCCGACGGACGTAAGACGAAGTCTATCAATGTTAAAATCACAGCTTTCTAAATGTGAGTAGTAACGTTCTTCGAATGTCTCTGACTATTTATTCCCCTTTCTCAATTGTGCTTTGCGATATTTACGTCTGCAGTAAGGTGGGAGGCGGGGCGGTGGTGGGAGAGATAACTTCAACGGTGTGGAGGTGAGATAGTATTGACATCTTGGTATCGAGATTCCTGTACGACGCTGTCTTCAGAGGATTCTTGCCTCGGTTTATGGACTGTTATTGTGACATGTGCCGCCTTTGAGGATGATTCGCGTTACCGTTGCTTCGTAGTGGCTTTGCTCGTGAACACTTACAGCAGCCCCTACAAAGTGACCAGTGTCAGGTGGTTCACCTAAATCCATGCCCATGTCTTTTCTGAGTTTAACGCTCTGTCACACTTGTATATTCCGATTATGAACGCTATTTACTGAGTTACGTAGGTACTGAAACTTCGAAGAAATGGGCTATGACAAGTTGTTAATGACACTCTTCGAATGTCGTAGCCCGCGCCAGAAGTAGGTTTGCATTCGACAACCGCCACAGCGGGACCGCCGTCTAAGTTTGGATTGGCCACTCGGGCATATTGAGACAAGTAGCAAAGCGGCCAAAGACACTGCTAGCTAGGGCATCACCACCTACGTCAAGGTAACACACACCAACAAGCGACAAACGTCGGCAAGCCCCTGTATATAAGCAATGTTGACTGTGAATACCAGCTGATATTAAAGCCGACAAACAGGCTACAGCAGGGAAACCGACGAGCTCGCCCACTGACGCACAAACAAATCGCCATCACCCTACACTGTGCATCTGATATACATTACTGGCCATTAAAATTGCTACAGCAAGAAGAAACGCAGGTGATAACCGGGTATTCATTGGACAAACATATTGTACTAGAACTGACATGTGATTACATTTCCACGCAATTTGGGAGCATACATCCTGAGAAATCAGTACCCAGAACAACCACCTCTGGCCGTAATAACGGCCTTGATACACCTGGGCATTGAGTCAAACACAGCTTGGATGGCGTGTACTGGTACGGCTGCCCATGCAGCTTCAACACCATACCACAGTTCATCAAGAGTAGTGACTGGCGTATTCTGTCGAGCCAGTTGTTCGGCCACCATTGACCAGACGTTTTCAATTGGTGACAGATCTGGAGAATGTGCTGGCCAGGGGAGCAGTCGAACATTTTCTGTATCCAGAAAGGCCCGTAGAGGACCTGCGACATGCGGTCGTGCATTATCCTGCTGAAATGTAGGGTTTCGCAGGGATCGAATGAAGGGTAGAGCCACGGGTCGTAACACATCTGAAATGTAACATCCACTGTTCAAAGTGCCGTCAATGCGAACAAGAGGTGACCAAGACGTGTAACCTATGGCACCCCATACCATCACTCCGGGTGATACGCCAGTATGGCGATGAAGAATACACGCTTCCAATGTGCATTCACCGCGATGTCGCCAAGCACGGATACGACCATCATGATGCTGTAAACAGAACTTGGATTCATCCGAAAAAATGACGTTTTGCCTTTCGTGCACCCAGGTTCGTCGTTGAATACACCATCGCAGGCCCTCCTGTCTCTGATGCAGTGTCAAGGCTAACCGCAGCCACGGTCTCCGAGCTGATAGTCCATGCTACTGCAAACGTCGTCGAACTGATCGTGCTGATGGTTGTTGTCTTGCAAGCGTCCCAATCTGTTGTCTCAGGGATCGAGACGTGGCTGCACGATCCGTTACAGCCATGCGAATAAGATGCCGGTCATCTCGGCTACCAGTGATACGAAGCCGTTGGGATCCAGCACGGCGTTTCGTATTACCCTCCTGAACCCACCGATTCCATATTCTGCTAACAGTCATTGGATTCCGACCAACGCGAGCAGCAATGTCGCGATACGATAAACCGCGACTACGATAGGCTACAATCCGACCTTTATCAAAGTCGGAAACGTGATGATACGCATTTCTCCTCCTTACACGAGGCATCACAACAACGTTTCACCAGGGAACGCCGGTCAACTGCTGTTTGTTAATGAGAAATCGGTTGGAAACTTTCCTCATGTCAGCACGCTGTAGGTGTCGCCACCGGCGCCAACCTTGTGTGAAAGCTCTGAAAAGCTAATCATTTGCATATCACAGCATCTTCTTCCTGTCGGTTAAATTTCACGTCTGTAGCACGTCATTTTCGTGGTGTAGCAATTTTAATGGCCAGTAGTGTATGACCTATCGGACACAAAACGTTGATGTACCTGTTACAGGTTTTCTGACGCTGACCAAGAGATCACCACCGGCACCCAGCGGCAGCCGCCGGGTAAGAACACCGCACAACGTCAAAGGTATCGACATGCATGATACCCACTGCTAACAAAGCCTACCCTTGCATGACCTGTCGCAGGGAGCAAGACATCCGCTACTGCTCTTACCACCCGACCTTACTGTCGCAGAAGTTTCTTTCCCTTGGCTCTTGCCTCGGCACTTTTTTCCTCTGCCCTTCAAACCGCGACCCGTCGTTCGACTTTCGACCCAATCCATCACCAGATGAACGCTTATTAATGGTTAACGTTAACCAGACGTACGCAAACATAGCAGTACCCACATGCTGCGACACCCCACTTTAGAGGAAACTAGCCCTTATGCAGTGATGGCCAACATGCCGGCATACACCGGCCACTTGTTCTGTTGACTGACGGATACACAGCGCGCTCTGCTCAGCTTCAAATAGAACGCAAATGGCTAAGCGTCACGATTTTCAGTGGTGTAAAGAGTGTTTTGAAAGAGGTTATTGGGCGTATGAGTAACCAAGATGAATGTACCCATCCCAATTGTCGAAATACCACCGGTCAGTCAAATTCCGGGTGGGAAGTTCGAACTGGGCGTCCTCCAAGACGCACGAAATGACTACAGTCCATTAGTTTACGATATGAGGCCATTGTCTCTCCATACCACGGCAGGAATAGAATCGCGATACGCGATACTCCAAGTAATTATAAGACGAAAGAAAAAAAAATGGCTCTGAGCACTATGGGACTTAACATCTGTGGTCATCAGTCCCCTAGAACTTAGAACTACTTAAACCTAACTAACCTAAGGACTTCACACACATCCATGCCCGAAGCAGGATTCGAACCTGCGACCGTAGTGGTCACGCGGTTGCAGACTGAAGCGCCTACAACGGCACGGCCACACCGGCCGGCAAGAGGAAAGAGTCTCTTTTTTAGTGGATTGTTTTCCAATTCAACTCAGCGATTCATTTTGCGTCATCTTTTCCAGTGCTTAGTGTAATTCAGTATCACGAAACCTTTTTTTTATCTTCTACTTGTATTTTGCCCCTTTTACACTTTCAAAGCCATGAAATAATTCTTTAATGCTCAATTCACATTGCCCACCATTGCATTGTTTTCAGTCTCCAATTTCGTGCACAATTACAGATAACTAAGCATCTGCCTACACCTCATTACAAATCATCTAAGCTTGCCGTGTTGGCCGAGCGGTTCTAGGCGCTACAGTCTGGCACCGCGCGACCGCTATGGTCTCAGTTTCGAATCCTGCCTCGGGCATGAATGTGTGTGATGTCCTTAGGTTAGTTAGGTTTAAGTAGTTCTAAGTTCTAGGGGACTGACGACGGCAGAAGTTAAGTCCCATAGTGCTTAGAGCCATTTGAACCATTTTTTAATCATCTAAACTTCTAAAAATAGTACTAATGGTGTAACGGATATAGGTAACGTAGGAGTTTAGTTTTTTTATTAAATGTAAAATTTTATTATGAGTGAGAAATGTGGGCTCGGTCGTAGGTTCGTGAGTTGGGAGTTACGGGTGGAATTTGTTCGAAGTATTTTCAAAATGGTTCAAATGGCTCTGAGCACTATGGGACTTAACTTCTGAGGTCATCAGTCCCCTAGAACTTAGAACTACTTAAACCTAACTAACCCAAGGACATCACACACATCCATGCCCGAGGCAGGATTCGAACCTGCGACCATAGCGGTCGCGCGGTTCCAAACTGTAGCGCTTAGAACCGCTCGGCCACCCCGCGAAGTACACTCCTGGAAATGGAAAAAAGAACACATCGACACCGGTGTGTCAGACCCACCATACTTGCTCCGGACACTGCGAGAGGGCTGTACAAGCAATGATCACACGCACGGCACAGCGGACACACCAGGAACCGCGGTGTTGGCCGTCGAATGGCGCTAGCTGCGCAGCATTTGTGCACCGCCGCCGTCAGTGTCAGCCAGTTTGCCGTGGCATACGGAGCTCCATCGCAGTCTTTAACACTGGTAGCATGCCGCGACAGCGTGGACGTGAACCGTATGTGCAGTTGACGGACTTTGAGCGAGGGCGTATAGTGGGCATGCGGGAGGCCGGGTGGACGTACCGCCGAATTGCTCAACACGTGGGGCGTGAGGTCTCCACAGTACATCGATGTTGTCGCCAGTGGTCGGCGGAAGGTGCACGTGCCCGTCGACCTGGGACCGGACCGCAGCGACGCACGGATGCACGCCAAGACCGTAGGATCCTACGCACTGCCGTAGGGGACCGCACCGCCACTTCCCAGCAAATTAGGGACACTGTTGCTCCTGGGGTATCGGCGAGGACCATTCGCAACCGTCTCCATGAAGCTGGGCTACATCCCGCACACCGTTAGGCCGTCTTCCGCTCACGCCCCAACATCGTGCATCCCGCCTCCAGTGGTGTCGCGACAGGCGTGAATGGAGGGACGAATGGAGACGTGTCGTCTTCAGCGATGAGAGTCGCTTCTGCGTTGGTGCCAATGCCGGTCGTATGCGTGTTTGGCGCCGTGCAGGTGAGCGCCACAATCAGGACTGCATACGACCGAGGCACACAGGGCCAACACCCGGCATCTCCTACACTGGCCGTACACCACTGGTGGTCGTCGAGGGGACACTGAATAGTGCACGGTACATCCAAACCGTCATCGAACCCATCGTTCTACCATTCCTAGACCGGCAAGGGAACTTGCTGTTCCAACAGGACAATGCACGTCCGCATGTATCCCGTGCCACCCAACGTGCTCTAGAAAGTGTAAGTCAACTACCCTGGCCAGCAAGATCTCCGGATCTGTCCCCCATTGAGCATGTTTGGGACTGGATGAAGCGTCGTCTCACGCGGTCTGCACGTCCAGCACGAACGCTGGTCCAACTGAGGTGCCAGGTGGAAATGGCATGGCAAGCCGTTCCACAGGACTACATCCAGCATCTCTACGATCGTCTCCATGGGAGAATAGCAGCCTGCATTGCTGCGAAAGGTGGATATACACTGTACTAGTGCCGACATTGTGCATGCTCTGTTACCTGTGTCTATGTGCCCGTGGTTCTGTCAGTGTGATCATGTGATGTATCTGACCCCAGGAATGTGTCAATAAAGTTTCCCCTTCCTGGGACAATGAATTCACGGTGTTCTTATTTCAATTTCCAGGAGTGTATTTTCATTGGGGGAAATGCAGTGGGGAAGCCAGTGGGCATTCTAGCGAGATCCTCTCCTGGGAATGCAAAATATGTAGTAGAAATAAGTTGATAGAGAAGCAGGAGCGTCAGATTCGTGCCCTTCAGATGCAGTTACAATACGCAAAGGAAGAACTAGATAGGCTGAGGAGGGTGAAAGGTGCTGGAGAATGGGAACTGGCATTTGGCAAGAAGGCAGCTAGGAGGAGGAGGAGCTATTCAGACAGTTGTACTTTGCGCACATGCAGTAGATTTGACCAACTGTCAGAATTGAGTGGAGAGGAGGCTCTTGTAGCTGTCCTCAGCAGTTAGGAGGCCTAAGTCAGTTGCAAAGTCTACGAGAAAGAAGGTTCTGCTGCTAGATAGTTCACTCGGTAGAGGTGTGGGTCAGCAGTTGCAGGAAGTGTTGGAGAGTGAGTACCAGGTCACCAGCATTGAAAGCCTAGTGCAGGGTTGGCTCATGTGACTGACAGCATAGGGGAGTTATGTAGGAATTTTACGAAAGAGCATTAGGTAGTGATAGTGGATGGAGCAGGGAGTAGTCTTCATAGGGACGGGGAATATGATGTAGGTGGTACCCTGGTAAAGATAGCTACTCAAACTGGTGGCACTATTGTGCATTTTGTGCAACTGTTTCAGGGCCATGATGGGCCTCATCTTAAAGCGGCTGTTCGTCGTGTTATCATGGGGCTGGAGAAGCACTGATGGCGGAGGCCATGGGTCACATTTCATTAGTGCTAGCTGAGTCTATCAGTAGATCGGGTTTCGCTAGGCATGGCCTGCACCTCAATAGGTATGGGAGTTTGGCAAAGCTTATAGGGGACAGTGTAGTGGGTGGTGATGGGATCACTCATGGAAAAATTCCTGTAGTAGTTGGTGTTAGAGCTGCACCTTTTTTAGACTGAAATCAGCTGACAGGTATACTTGGTTAAAGGAAGTCCCTCTAACTAAAGAATTACCTTCAGAGGATGTCATGTTTCCAAGTAGAGAAGGAATTAGCGTATTTCATCAAAATATAAGAGGTATTACAGATAAAGTTAGTGACCTGCTTATAGATGTTGACTATGAAATTATTGGTATATAGGAGCACCACTTAAATAATTTGACAGTTCAGAGGTTTCCTTTATCAGGATATAGATTAGTTGCCTGTTCTTCAAGGACTTCCTTGCAGAATGGGGGAATGGCCACGTACTTAAAAAACAGTATTCCATTTGAGTCCATAGATGTATCACGACACTGCACTGAAGAGATATTTGAATGTTGTGCAGGGGCAGTTGAATTTAGTGAAACTAAACTTCTAATTTCTGTTGTTTATAGGACCCCTAACTCTGGCTTCAGAACACTGCTGCTCAAGCTAGAGAGGGTTCTCGATTCACTTTGTAGGAAGTACTATAAATTAGTTATATGTGGTGAGTTCAATATAAATTTTGTGTATAATGATGCAAGAAAAAGGATGTTGGTAGATCTCCTTAATTCATATGATCTGATGGAGACATTTTTCCAGCGAGGGTCCAGGAGAACAGTAGCACAGCCATAGACAATATTTTTATTCATTCTTCATTGCTAGAGGCGCATTCTGTTAGTAAAAGGGTGAATGGCCTTTCAGACCATGATGTACAAATTTTAACACTTCAAGGCTTTTGTACCCAAACAAATGTTACATATACTAACAAACTATGTAGGAAAGTGAATCCACTGGCAACAAAGAGTTTTTTAAACCTTGTCAAGGAACAAGAGTGGCAGGATGTTTATAGTGCCGATAACATAGATGACAAATATAATGCTCTCCTTAACACATTTCTCATGCTCTTTGAGAGTTGCTTTCCATTAGAACGTTCTAAACGGGGTACTAGCAATAAAAGGCAGCCTGGGTGCCTGACTAGTGGGATAAGGATATCATGTAGAACAAAGCGGGAATTATATCAAAATGTTAGAAGTAGTCACAATCAAGGTGCAGTAGCCCATTACAAACGGTATTATAAGTTGCTTAAAAATGTTATTGGGAAGGCAAAGAGTATGTGGTACGCAAATAGAATAGCTAATTCACAGGATAAAATTAAAAACATATGGTCAGTTGTGAAGGAAATGTCTGGTCAGCAGCACAAGATCGACGATGTTAAGTCAGTTCGTAGTAAAAATATTTCTGTTACTGATAAACCATATATATTTACAGTATTTAACAATCACTTTCTGAGCATTGCTGATGAATTAAATAAAACTGTAGTTTCTACAGGGAAGCATATAATTCTCTTGGCAAATGCCTTTCCGAGATTGATGTCTGAAATACTCCTCTGTAATGGACAAGGGGAAGATTGGGTCAATAGTTAAATCACAGAACACTAAGGGCTACCATGGATATGATGGAGTGTCTATCAGAATACTAAAGTGCTGTGCTGCACATGTTAGCCCTGTACTTACACATATTTGTAATTTTTCCATTAAAGTACTCAGTCGTAAAGCCGCTTTATAAAATGGGAGAAAGGGATAATGTAGACAATGTTAGACCTATTTCTATGCCATCAGTGTTTGCTAAAGTTATTGACAAGGCCATGTACGTAAGCATAACTGATCATTTTGTATCACATAATTTGCTATAAAATATACATTTCGGCTTTAGAAATCGTTTAACAACTGGAAATGGTATATTCTCTTTTCTAAGGCGTTTGATTGTGTTGGTCAGAAAATATTGGTCCAGACGTTGGACCATTACGGAATACCGGGAGTAACTCATAATTGGTTCACCTCTTACTTTAGCAACAGACAGCAAAAGACTATTATTCACAGTGTTGAGAACGTCTGTAATGTGGTGTCTGAGTGGGGTACCGTCAAATGGGGGGGGGGGGGGGGGGTGCCCCCCATGGGTAGAAAATAAACTAACGCAAAATCACAGTAAGACTCAATTTTTGCAGTTTCTAATACACAATTCAACAAAAACCGATGTTTTAATTTCACGGAATGGGCATATGATTAGTGAAATTGAACAGTTCAAATTTCTAGGTGTTGAGATAGACAGTAAACGTTCGTGGTAAACACTCCTTCAGAATATTGATCAAAGATTTAATGCTTACATTTTTACTATTCGAACGGTATCTGAAGTAAGTGATTGCTCCACACGAAAATTAATCTACTTTGCTTATTTTCATTCGCTTACGTCGTGTGGTATTATATTTTGGGATAACTCTTCCCATTCTAAAATGATATTTTTGGCTCAGAAACGGGCGGTTCGGGCAATAAGTGGCGTAAGTTCGCTAACCTCTTCTCGACCCCTGTTCACTAGTCTACTGATTTTGACAACGGTCTCTAAATATATATATTCTTTACTGTCGTTTCTTGTTTACAATATTAGCTTATTCCCAAGAATGAGCAGCTTTCACTCAGTTAATACTTGGCGGAAATCAAACTTGCATCGGGATCAGACTTCCTTTACTTACGTGCAGAAAGACGTGCAGTATACCTCTGCATTCATTTTTAATAAGCTACCACAAGAATTCAAAAATCTTAGCAGTAATCCACGCCCTTTCAAATCGAAACTGAAGAGTTTCCTCATGGTGAGCCGTGTACCGACTCGTGCTACACCTTGTGTTTGGATTGCATTGGTTTTCCTTTTATTCCCCTGACATGTCTGTTTGATATGTTGTCGGTCATTAAGTGGCTGCTTGGTTGTCTTTTCCCTCTGCTATCGATATCTGCGTTTATGCGTCTGGGAAACTGCTATGGAGGAAGTGAGATTTTTGACCAGTTGTAACCTCGTGTGATGGTGCGGAAGTAAGGGGGTGGCGCGCAGGGAGTCTGGTGGAGACGGGAGGGGAGTGTGGCTTGCCATCGCGGATCAGGCGTGGTCGGTTGTACCGAGTCGCCACGTGATGTATGTCGGTTGTGTGTAACGAGCGGGTCGAGTTGATGGAAAAGTCCCCGCGGGTTGGTTGTGTACAGCATCGCCCCACGGGTAGTTGCTGTTCATTTCACCTTGGTGGGACGTTAATAAACTTCTTCAAGTCCTCCGTTTCAACACTGGAGTTTAAATAGGAGACACCTAACATGAAGAAGCGGCCACTACCCGTCAACTTTGCAGAGAAGACGTGAACACCGGTGACAGAGCGTGTTGTCGCGTGACCGTGGCGTGTTGGGTACGTTGGCGACGCGGGCGCGGTCGGATGTGTGGATCCTTGCCATCGGAGGTCGTGTACTGCCTGTTCGAGCATAATTGCAAGTTAAGTTAGTGGAAGGTTTAATCATTAAGTAATAAGTTTGCGTAACCAGTGTCTCTTCTGCCTTGTGGCCTCCGACGATCGGGTTTCCTGTCCCCGGCACCGGTGTAATTGAAGACAGTGATCTTTCCTCTTCCTCTCGTTACTGTAGTTTTGGCAGTTTAATCGTTTCGCTATTCTGTCGTGTGTTATGAGTAAATTCATGCTTCTTGTTGGTTGATCATGTGGTCGCTCATTCAGGACTGTGTGGTGTAATGTTTCCTTGCACGAGTTTAGCTCTAATTCTCTCAGCAAGTTAAGCCATCTTATTACAAGTTTTCGCTGGCTAAAATTCGGTGCAGTGACCAGCCTGAGAGTGGCAATTGTGTTTACGGAAGTATTTAAATTGGTCAGTATTCTGTCTAGCCTGAGCATCCCTGATGAGTGATTTGTGGCCGCCTTACACAGGTCCATCATATCTGTTATGTTCTAATGATATTCCAGGACACTTTTGTTTAAAAACTTTTTTAAATTCCTCCATTCCTTTATTGCCATTAATCGTGTGTTTGCTGAGACCTTCGATTTTTTTTAATGGCGGTGTTGGTAGCTTCACTACCTCACCGTACTTTATTAACAAAATTCTGTATTTGCTTTAGTAGCCTGTTTGCTAATGTTCTTTAAATTTTTTAAACTGTTGTATCTCTGTAAATTACTTGATTGCCGTTAGCGGCGTGTTTTGAAAGGCTGTTATTCTCGTACTGCTAGCTTGTGTGCTTTTTTTCTTAAAATAATTTTTTTAAACTGTTGTATTGCTATAAATTACTTGATTGCCGTTAACGGCGTGTTTTGAAAGGTTGTTGATTGCCGTACTGCTAGCTTCTGTGTTTTTTTAAAAAAATTAAACTATTGTATTGCTATAAATGACTTGATTGCCGTTAGCGGCGTGTTTTCAAAGGCTGTTATTGCCGTACTGCTAGCTTGTGTGTGTGTTTTTTTAATTTTTTAACTGTTGTATTGTTATAAATTACTTAACTGCTGTTAGCGGCGTGCTTTGAAAGTTTGTTTATTGCCATACTGTTATTTCTATTTTTTAAATTGTTGTATTGCTATCAATTACCTGATTGCCGTTAGCGGCGTGTTTAAAAGGCTTTTTACTGCCGTACTGCTAGTTTCTGTAAGATATGATTAAAACATTTGTGTGTGAAAATCTCAACTCGACAGTAAACTACTAGAAATTTGGCCCCGTTTCCCAACTTGTCGTGTGGCTTGTAGTAACCTTAACCACTGTGTGTGTCACATGGGTCACTCCTTCTATTCTGCTGAGGAGTTCCTTGAAAACTTAAGCTGATTTCTTGTTGTATTGTTGATTGCGTTTACTTAAACTTTTGGCTTGACATTTTTGGGTTCATAAGCATTTTATTTTTAACTGTTATTATTTTTATATTGTAATTTCATGTACTGACACGTTCCATGACCTTGGAGGTTTTCTCCTCAGTTTGGTCCTACGGAACTTGACGTTTAAATAAAATAAAAATAAAATCATTAAGAAATGACATACGTCAAAGTTGTAGCTTATCATATGGGGTGCTTATAATTAAAGTGCAGCTCCTGACAGAGGTCCAGCCTGGGTCGTGACTGTGTAACGGCAGCGAAACTTGTAGATTTTCTAATGCGTTAAAGCGGAACCGATTAACGCTGGAAAAATACTTCCAATTTTGGCCACCAGGTGCATATTTCATGGTGTGAATGCAAGGAAGTCGTACAGAAACATTTCCATACATAATGGATTAGGAATGGGATGGAGGCAGAGAAGGTCAAACATATGGCAAACGCACAATTTTGTTTTTACGAGTATTATTAACCGCTGCTTACACAATTTGTTCAATATGAGCACTAGAGATGTCGACGAGACGCTGTATAGCGGCAGAATTGCATCTGGCGACTAAAATTGAAACAATTTTTTTCCAGCCTAAATGAGTCTGCATTGATGCATTAACATATGTACGAAGTTTCGCTGCCATACGATAACTTCAGCCCAGAATGTGCGTCCGTGAGTAGCTCCACTTTAACCACCAAATACTACAAAGTATCAAATCGGTTGAGTAGCAATGAAACATTGAAAGAAAATCTTAGAACAAATTGAAATGTCTCTGGAGAAAAATTAACGGTAAGTTTATATACAGTTGGCAGAACCGATTTAAGGACTAGCCAACACAAGCAGCCGCTTTCGTCGCCACGGGAAATGGCGCAAGAGGTCCTAAGATGAAAATTTCTATACAGGGAGTATAGCAAAAATTGATGCGGGTGAGAATATACTACTTTCTCTGTCTCTCTTTCTGCTTTTTTTTCTTTTTCTTCTTTTTCTGAGAGGGGAGTTGATCAGTAATTGGTACGCCACTTGTGTGGAAAAATGTTCCCTAACCGGCTCTGACTGTTGCTCTTCTGGTTCAGGGAAAGATGTCAGGATGTCGCATACAAGGCAGAAGGAGCAAAATGACGCAGATTGCAACAAAAACATGGCGTTATCTGGAAGTGAGAAGTGGAAAGAAAGGCAGCCGTTATCACGGTATAGGTGTTTATTTTTGTTTTTATAATTATATATTTTATGATTTTGGTTGGGGTGGCTTTAAATATTGTGGGCTAGCATAAGACTTTTAACTTATACCGCGATAGAGACATTTCATAGGACCGTTGCTATTCACAATATACATAAATGACCTGGTGGATGACATCGGAAGTTCACTGAGGCTTTTTGCAGATGATGCTGTGGTGTATCGAGAGGTTGTAACAATGGAAAATTGGACTGAAATGCAGGAGGATCTGCAGCGAATTGACGCATGGTGCAGGGAATGGCAATTGAATCTCAATGTAGACAAGTGTAATGTGCTGCGAATATACAGAAAGATAGATCCTTTATCATTTAGCTACAAAATAGCAGGTCAGCAACTGGAAGCAGTTAATACCATAAATTATCTGGGAGTACGCATTAGGAGTGATTTAAAATGGAATGATCATATAATGTTGATCGTCGGTAAAGCAGATGCCAGACTGAGATTCATTGGAAGAATCCTAAGGAAATGCAATCCGAAAACAAAGGAAGTAGGTTACAGTACGCTTGTTCGCCCACTGCTTGAATACTGCTCAGCAGTGTGGGATCCGTACCAGATAGGGTTGATAGAAGAGATAGAGAAGATCCAATGGCGAGCAGCGCGCTTCGTTACAGGATCAATTAGTAATCGCGAAATCGTTACGGAGATGATAGATAAACTCCAGTGGAAGATTCTGCAGGAGAGACGCTCAGTAGCTCGGTACGGGCTTTTGTTAAAGTTTCGAGAACATACCTTCACCGAAGAGTCAAGCAGTATATTGCTCCCTCCTACGTATATCTCGCGAAGACACCATGAGGATAAAATCAGAGAGATTAGAGCCCACACAGAGGCAAACCGACAATCCTTATTTCCACGAACAATACGAGACTGGAATAGAAGGGAGAACCGATAGAGGTACTCAAGGTACCCTCCGCCACACACCTTCAGCTGGCTTGCGGAGTATGGCTGTAGATGTAGATGTAGATGTAGATGTAGATAACACTCGTTCGGACATCGGCTGCCCTGAAGTACGTAAGATATAATATTTTTTAAACACAGCGCGCGTCTCACCGCCTTCTAATAAATAGTTTACGTGAGCGCTGCTATTTAGAAAAGAAAATACGTGTAATCTTACGCAAACTGTAATTATTAATATGGGTCTCAGGGCTACTGGTTATTTATGTACAAAATTACATAAAGATTAACTGAGATATTCCGGAATGTAATGATTTTCAATATTTCTTATTCATTATTTGCAAGGCGAAACTGGAGAGAATCTCGTCTGCTGTTAGGCGGCCAAAATGAAACATACTGAATTCATTCAGTGCTGTGAATTTTGGTAACTAAAATCAATTTTAACTTCGAAATTAATGAAAGATCAAAACTGAGAAGTCTCTCGCATTTACATTTAATATTATGACTCAAAATTTTAATTACATAATACAATTAGCGTAATGGCTGACTAAATCCTGCTAAAGGAGATGAACTCCCTGCACTACGAAGTTCTGTAAACTTTTGTTAATTATAATTAATGGTTGCAATCATGAGAGGTGACAACTAAGTCAATAATACACACTTTCTAATAACAATTTCTATTTTATTTTTCAAAAATACAGATAAAACTTATGTTAATTATCAGACAGCACTGCAATAGTGGCCTACCGCTAGACGAAACAAAACAGGAGCGCTCAAGGAGCGCTAGTTCAATCAAAGTATTGTCTGTGACCTTCATGGCCTATGTTACACAGAGATTATACCAAAAAACCTGTATTTTGTTAATTACATCGATATTTGTGTTCTGATAATAATAACTTACGTACTTTACTATTTGTTATACATCGCGCACACGTACACATCTTGAAATAATTTATAATTGACACCTCTCATAACAAAAACTTCCTTTCCCTTTCTCCAAATGTCCATTTATGTGACGTACCGTCACACCGTACAATAAGAAATTGGAAGCATTTAAAATTTGATAACACATTAGTATTTCTAAAAGTTGAGAAAGATGGAAGAACAGTGACACGAATGTTTCTATCCCATCCAGAGAATAGTGAGAGAACACAGAAAGTGTACGAGTGACAAATGACAAATTACTGACATAAAAAGACTAATAAGCGTTCCCTCCAACCCCTGTTAGCCACTCTGTCCTCTTTCCTGCTGTTCCAAGACTTGAGTGCCGTGGCGGATTGACTCAGAAACCGATACATTCCAGTTGCTGACAGGAGTGAAGTTTCTCCTTCCTGAAGATTTGGTGGAAATTACTGAAACTCGCTAATCCCACTACCACTATCATTCTAAAAATGTTACTGAGTGCTCTGACTACAGCAAAAACACCTAACCCTTACACCATAAGCAAGATTTATATTTCTTGCGAAAAAAAGATCTGCCCCTCTGCCCCTAGTCTTTAAGAACTCGCACAAAAACAGTGGGGAAAAAATCAGGGTCACCTGATAATAAATGAGATCAAAAGAAAGAATAAACATCTGCGAACAGAAAAATCATTAATTAATTGATTTTATCTTCGTCAAGTTCATGATTTAATACTGCTCTAATATCATTCAACGCTTTTAACACAACTCTGGTAGCCGCCCTAGACACCGCTGCAACCCACGCTGTGAGTTCTAACTTAGTGTTTCCCATCGCTTGCTCACCTACGGTCCTTCTTCCGCAACGTCCCCTGTGTATAACTTTGTGCCAACTCGGAGGTGGTACCAAACTCCTGGCTACTGCAGCAGTCCTCCCAACCTTGCCTCCAACTCTCGCCCTGCTACTCAGACTTGCAGTGACTGCCCCTGTAGAGCACTACACGATACTTCGTTGCAATTTTATAACTCGTAAACACTCACGCCCTCTTCCTCTCTCACCACACAAGAAAAACAAGTGCCAACAGTCAATGTGGTATTGCATCTAATCTCATCTGATTTTGTGACCAGTCCTGCATACATTCTCACTTTGGATCTAATTTTCGGAAAAAAATGGCATCAACAGGAGCAACAACAGAACACCCAACTGTGAGCTTTATGGAGATTCTATAGCGCTATAACCGGTCCTGCTGTACCACTGGTGCTGTCCTTGTAAACCAACAGTAGAGTGTGTTTCTGCTGCTTCCAGCACAGAATCAAATCTATGCTGAAGCTACAGATGGGGACATAATTCACATGGTCTGCACTAGAATAGTGACAGGAAGTGCACACTAGCTGAGATCCTTATTGAAGAGTGCTGAAGAACACCACCACAAAACCCTTGCAATTACTGTAGTCAGAGAAGCATATTTGTTGCAGTCCTGCACGACCGAGCAACCAAGCACAAAATGTGAGGTGGGCCGAGCACAGCTTAACTGGATTGGCTACCTTACCGAGCTTGTAAGCCATGACCGAATCCTAGGTAATGGTTAACCCCAAAGACGTTAAACGTGTCTTTGTGTGTGTACAACTACAGCCAGAACAGGTTTCTCATTCGAGGTTTGTGTGTGTTTGTAATCACGCAGCGTGAGGAAGCCAGTGCAGTAAGAAGTAAGACTGAAACCAATACGTACCCACTGAAGACACGGGAGTGTCTAAAATGCGATGTATAGAATTAATGCCTATTGTGTCACGGCTGGGATTTGAACCTGGGTCTCCTACTTACTAGGCAGATGTGCCAGCTATTGCACCACTGCAGCAGTACAGGTAACGCAGCTCCACAGACTACGGCAGTCCCATGCCCTCCCTAATACCAAGTCATGCCTTCAAACTACTAGTATTGATAAGGCTCTCGGGTATTGGAATAGCACCCTCGTTTTGTACATAATTGGGAAGCTCCTGCCTCTACGCGAGCCGTAGGTGATCTACAGACCTGATGTAATAAAATATTTCTTGAGACATACGAGTCTCAAATTTATCTTCGATAGTGACAGAAGCTGAAAAAATGAAATATGCTATAACTTGGACCTGATCCCATATCTCCCGCTTAATAGTGAGAGGTGCTAGCCACTACGTCACTATGGCACTGTAAGCTATACACCTGTCTGGACTACTCTAGTCCAGTGGCCTCCCTAGCACAAACTTCAGTTCATACCTTCAGCTTATTTAATTATATCAGATCTGTAAGTCACCTACATCTGAGGTACAGGCAGGATCTCCTCATTACGTACAAAGCTGGGGTACTATTTCAGTAGCAGAGAGCCTTGGCAATACTGTCATTTTAAGATGGGGAAAAATAGGCTGAAGGCATGAGTTTAAGTTTGTGTTAGGGAGGGCAATGGACTAGCGTAATTCCCTTTGGTTGTAGACGAAAACAGTAAGTCTACTGGATATGTATCATGCATTAACTGCTCTACACTGTTGTTTCCTGTCAGGAAGAGCTCATTTAAAGAAATACAGTTGTAAGGAATCCGAGTGATATAGCTCCTTCAGCGACAACGGTAATAATACAAAATAAAATAGCAGCGAGATGTGTTGCATTGCAATGTGTATTTGTGAGTTTCGCGCCCTGGAAATATTCTAAGTTTAGAGTTGGCGGCCACCGCTCGTGCCGCTGGGTAAGCCGCGGCTCGCTAATAGCCGCGTGATGCTGCACAACGGCCAGACCACGTGATCCATCGGCCACGTGGCTGTGAATTCCATAGTGACGCTGTGTCGGTGAAGGAGACACGCCGGGAGTGCCGATGATGGCGGACTTTGTGAAACCATCATGGCAGACGTTTCACAGTTCGTATAGAAATTCAAAATGGTTCAAATGGGTCTGAGCACTATGGGACTTAACGTCTGAGGTCATCAGTCCCATAGAACTTAGAATTACGTATACCTAACTAGCCTAAGGACATCACGCACATCCATGCCCGAGGCAGCATTCGAACCTGCGATCGTAGCTGTCGCGCGGTTCCAGAGTGTAGCGCCTAGAACCGCTCTGCCACCCCGGCCGGCCGTATAGAAATTAATAGTAGCCAGATGAATCATGGTACCTCAAAAAGAAACATTTACATTACTATTATTTGCACGACGATTCTGATGGTGTAATCAGATTTTCAATATCTTTATTAGTTTAAAGTTTAGTATCTAATGTTAAATTATACAAGTAACACCCAGCAACGAATTTCCAAAATTTAAACCCTTCATCCGATTTCGTCGATCGCCGTGTCTTTAGAAAGCTATTAGTGTAAACCTAAATTAGTATAAATTACTGGCATGTAACTTGAATAGTACATGAGTTATTGGAGGTCAAAGTGGCCGATTACTATCGATCGCGTCAGGCCATAAGAACTCCATAGTTACACAAAAAACGGTAGCAGCATGCCTGTAAATATATTTATTCGTCTATATCTTTGTTTATATCCGATATATACTATTCTTGAGGAAGTTGGTTAAATATTTTCTGTGTGTTAGAAAGCACAGAGACATTAGGCTCCTCGCCAATTTTTTGCTTCTTTTCTTTTGATATATGTTCATTTAATTGTTTATGTATTTAATAGTGTGTGTTAGAGCGTGTTTATGGCCAGCCGTAGGAATATTTATTTAATTTTAAGTATTTAAATGTAAACCCAGTATTTCGAATATGTTTCATTGTGTTTGTGAGTGTGCGTTGGGTTGAAGACAGGGAGGGAGCGCTCTAGCCAATCACAGTGATCGTTGCAGAAAGGACACGTGGAGAGACTGTATGGAAGTGGGGAGTAGCATCGTTTCCGGGGAGGACACGAGGTAGTTCTGGCAGTGCCCGAGTTCTGGGGAGTACGGCACACGACACGGGAGTGAGTCCTGGACGCGGACAGTAAAGTGCGACGGACGCACAGTCGGCGGAAAGACTGGGACAGTGGAGCAGTTGCACGTGGTCGCGGAGAATAGAAATGTTTCGGAGTGCCGACCTGTGCTCTTGGTTGATTTCCGTGGCTTCTGCAGTGAATACGTAGTGTACGTTTAGAAGTGAATATCTCGCGAGCTATGTTGTTGTTCATAACTAATTACGTGCAGTAGGAATCTATTGTTTCCCTGTTATTCAACTTATTAGTGTCGATGGTCCAGCAATTAAATAAAATATAAGTGTTTTGCAGAAATATACCGCATTCTCAAAAGTACTTCTACTATCATACTCATCATTTAATGTCTTTAAGATAGTATTTGCAGATTTTATTTAATTGCAATCTTTCATTTATAAATTTATGTTACTTTCATAACTCGCAATTTCCGAGTGATAGAAACCTTCGACCATTCGTTTCATGTGTGTATTCTTATCACATATCGTATACTCAGCAGTATTTGGCTTGAAAAGCAGCAACTACATATCCCCGCCCCTAGACAACGAAACCAGCCAAAACTTTTAATATTGTAATGTTGAGTCGGAGGGTGCGTAGTTGTTTGAAAGCCCGCATACTTAAGCCATGGGAACTTTTTTTCTGGTGATGGTTTCGGAGAACTAGACCAAGAATGAATAGGTCTAGGAGCATATTATGAAGAAGTCAGCGCTTGAGAAATCATGACACGGTCATTTAGCAGACATATCAAAGAACGGGGCGATGCAATACGAAACAATTATTACGGAAGTTATTGACAAAACATGTGCTGCGACAGTTGATACGTGGACTGAGTCGCACAATCAGGTGCTTCCTTTGACGCTTACAGCACTCAGATTGATCTCTTGTGAATGATGTATTATTTACAACAAAATTCTCTGACATTAAGAAGACGGAAGTAAATATAATAAAAGAAACAGACAAATAGGTGGGTGACTTGAACATTTCACCAGACATGTTCCATAATTTTCTTTTTATCTCTGGCGAGGTTTGCACTATAATAAAAGTCTTGGAAAATCACATTAGAGGACGAAAAAGAACATACAACCAAGCTCGTTAGTTCTTTGGTACTTCAAAAAACTTGCAGTGTCAATGTCAATGATTTTGAGCTGCGTTCAGTTAATGCTGTTACAAATACTGTTTCACTGTCATACGAGGAAAGGATAGATTTTTAATGAATTAATGTAATTAATGTATTCTAATAGCTGTGAATTCTTAACCGGAGTTACGAGGGACGAAAAAGAGAGCCTTGAGTTTTCCGCGTGAGAAGGTTGTAGTTACTTCCAAGCATAAAATTGCTACATTCATTTGGCCTTCTATCTGTGTTTTTAATGCACCTGATAGGCTGCCTCCGTAGCTGAGTGGTCAGTGCGGCTGGTTTCCATGCAGACGACACGGGTTCGATTCCCGATACTATCTTGCAGTTTTCCTTGTTGGTAGAACACGAATGGGAAGCATTCAGTGTCGTGAGGACTACTGAGGAGCTAGTCGACCCAGTACGAGCGGTTCCACGGTCAAGAGACTCGACAATGGCCTGGGAGCGGAGTGCTGACATGTTCTTCCATACCACATTCAATGATGCCACTGGCGTAGGATAACACAGCGGTCGTTTTTGCCCGATCAGCCCGTCTAGGACCAGAACGTGTAACTTTAATAAGCTTCGTACGTGGTGTATCGTTATCAATGGGGTAAACACATACATTTGAAGGTACATGAGACCAGAAGCAGAAAAGCGTCAGTGATATGGGCTCCAAAACGTATATTTTCAGGGCTGCGAGAAGTTTATCTTCGATACCGTAAATGAAATCTTTTACTGTAAGCTCTTTGCTTTGCGTGGACCAAAACAAGAAAATGTCCCATAAACATAGCAAAAATGCATATCATTATACTATGAGCAATTTTTCGGTAGAAGAGATGTGTTTCACAAGAATGAAGATGAACAATTGTTCTCAATTGGTATGGTATACACCTTAGAGCCTTGTTTACTGCACTGTATTTTCTTGTTTTGGTATATACTACCTTCTTCCAGAGCATGAAGAGCAAGGAGCTGGCAGTAGAAGAAATTCGTTCCACAGATTAATTTTATATAGTTTTAGGGCCCACTTTTAATGAGACGTTTTTGCTTCTATTATCACGTAATTTCAGTTGTAAACCTTTACACCATTAATTATGGTACAACCTCTATAAATGAAAATAAGGGAATTCTTACGACTGTTCGACAAATGTGTGCAAGCTTAGCAGTTACAGCAAGCAGTCATTAAGGTAATCGTTTTTGTATTGTTAGTACATAGTCGCTCATAACCAAACGAAAATATTATGTTCTGTGAGGTCTCGGGATTGCAGCCGGATCGCTTCTTGACTTCTTGCCCAAGAAATCAGCATGATACGGTCGCAATCCCGAAACTTCATAGAATACTTAGTACTTCGGGAAAACGTCAGGAAATATTGTAATTCGTGTGCTACTTCATCGAAATAGAAGGCACATTTCCCGTGTGTACCTTCGTGATTCCCTTATTATTTTTTTGATAAGTCTACATATAGCAGTGGACCGTGACATCTCAAGCGCTAACTTTTCCGTAATGTACGCCTACATCTATTCATTTTTATCCTAGTTCGTCGAAACATTCACCAGTAATAGCATTAAAAATTATTATGTCTGAAGTACATCGTGCTGTTATTTCATTTTTGATTACTTTCGGTATCCCTGAAAGAGCTGTGTCACTCTGGCATTCCTTACAACTGTATTTCTTTAAATGAGCCATTCCTGACTGGAAACACGACAATGTAGAGCAGTTTATGTGTTGATGATGATGATGTTTGGTTTGTAGGTCGCTCAACTGCGCGGTCATTAGCGCCCGTACAAAGTCCAATTTTTGCACAGTCCAATTTTTTTACACAGTCCGATGTAGCCACTGCCACGAATGATGATGATGATGATGAGGAAAACACGTATCCAGCAGACTTGCTTTTCTTGTCTACAACCAACAGAGATTAAGTCCATACATCGCCTTTTCGACCCTTCCGTTTCTTCATTGTGTTCGCATTGGCTTCAGTCTTACTTGTCACTTTAGTGGAATAACAAATCCTCCGCAGCAAATGAAGTAGATCTTTGTATTGTAGTGCATCCATACGATACTGATGACGTCTTAAGTGGTGGAGCGGACATGAAAAGGATGTAACAGGCCTGTTTGCAGTTGCAAGACATGTTTTATGAAACCCAGCAACAAGCGCACCTAGTGAATGGTGCTTAATAGAGCTGGCATGCTATTAACAAATCAAATAACTCCAGAGTGCGTCAGTGATCTACTGCTGATCAACAGTAACTATAAACTTTCTTCTCTAGCAAGCAAGAGAAGAGTTACTGTTGTAAATATATGCTATGTTTTTTTAAGAAAATCAAATCCTAGATGTCACGAATAGTATTTACTTAATGTGTACGTAGTTTTCTATTAATGACAGGCAGAATTAATCTTCAGTTTGAAAATACATTTTTTTCAGTGATTGTATTAAATTGCCATATTATTTTCTACATCTTATGCGATGTTAACTTTGTCATCTAAACGTTCTTGAAAACGATACTTTTGTGTTAACAGAGAAAGAGAATGGCAGAAAGAAAGAGAGAAGAGAGAGAGAGAGAGAGAGAGAGAGAGAGAGACAGAGAGAGAGGGCCGTTGTTGAATTTGTGCAGTGCGGTGAGACGAGGCGTAACCCAAGACCCGTCATGGTCGGTTACTGTCATGTCCGGAGGCTGGACAACAGGCATGGAGCGAGTACGTGACCAAGCAGAGTCATGTGTGACCGGACACTAGCGGTTCGGTCGCCCCTTTAGCGGACGAGTCACGGTCGGTCAAACACAGAGCACTGCAGCACTCTAACTTTTGCGGTCTGCAGGATTTCAAGTAAATCTGAGCAACACACCTGCAAAAAATATACAACACTTTTCTAAAAATATAATTGCTTTCATTGGAATATAATGTTACTAAAAATAACGTAAATGACATACTCCTATATTTATTATAAGTGCAGAATTCGTATGAGATGATTGAAGTGTGTGTGCTTGAATATTACGCAGTCATGGAGCTGGAGGAGATAAATCTAAATACCTATAAGCTCAGTTTATAGTTAACATGTAAGAAGATAGGGATGTGACAGAGTAGTCTGGCTATGGGACCTTTAGGACAGAGTCCAAGTGGCAACCGCTAGTCAGCAGAAAATCGAAGGTGGCTGTGGCAGGACGTTGAAGAATTCCAAAATGGCTCTGACAATTTTTATAAAATCCAAGATCGCAGAATTAATCCAATTGTGCTTTATAATCCTCCTCTGCCGTTGCAGTTAAGGATACTGCCATATTCAAATTGTTTACGTCAAATACCTGTCATCTCCCATGAGCACACATTGCGTAAAATTATGTACGGTTCATCTCAGCTGTGGAAAATGGCGCCATGCTGAAAAAAGTGCTGACGTACTGTTGTTCCAGATCGAAAAAAATATGTAAACTGCACCTCAACTGCATAAACTTGTGTCAGTCAGCAAATTCATCTCTCTCTCTGATGCATGCGTCTGTGCGCACACACACGCGCGCGCGCGCACACACTCACACACACACACACACACACACACACACACACACACTGTGTGTAACTTTCCATCTCTGTATTTCAACTCTCTCTATGTTTTCATAAATACTGTGCTGCCCCATCAGTAACTTTCATCATTCGCTCTGTAACAATTAGTTGTGAGAAGCATCAACAATAAAATATATTGCAGATTGGAATTAAAAAACTTTGGTTATAAACTGTATTATAAAAAAAATTCACTCCGAAGAAAACTGAGATGTACATTGGTTGACTGGGCTGTTTAACGCAGGCAAAAATATCATATCTTATGTCAAGATTTAGCTTGTTAAGTTTACCAAGTTTAGCAACAAGCCGAAGCCACTACTAATAATTAATGCTGATAAAAAATGCAAGTTAGAACCAGTTGTTACTTGCAGTTGTAATAGAGAATTTTGTTGTTATACTGATCAATTACATTTACATATACGGTTCATTATAGCCTATTACATATATTGTAGCTACAATGGAGCATATTCAGAGATTAAACCGTACAACGTTTTTACATTTTCACACATACTACAATCAGTTACAAATCACATTTACAGTTTTAGGCAGTAATGGTCTCAAGCTAAGGCATTCACATCAGTTACAATTGACATCAGTCACTAATGTTTACACTCTTCTCACACATACACCAAAAGCAGTTATAAATCACAGTCAATATTTTCATATTTCCACAGAAACTTATGCATAGTTAAATCAGTAATGTCACACGAGGTAGTGACCCCCACGCTAAGATATTCACATGTTATGAATTGCATTTAATTGTTTTACATTTTTAAGTGCTAATGACCTCCAAGCTAAGTTATTTACACCGTTTATGAATAAGATGTAATGTTTTTACACTTCTCACACATGCTCTAAAGTCAACTACAAATCCCAGTAACACAGTCATCGTAATCAACATTATCACTTTTCAAGCTGAAGTGTCCAAAAGATAAGATATTTGGATAATGTGGAAGTGGAAAACATTTACTATCTTATGGTGATAAAACTAACTAGTGTCATTTCACAGCAGAAACTAGATGACATTTTGATTAACATCCTTACAGATGTTTTAACTTCAGAATTTAGTGCACATTATCAGTGACAATTAATGGTTAACTCCTTATGTGAAGACCTTTTTGCATCTTTTGCTATATGCATCATGTGTTCTGACTCAGTCTTGAATGAACAGATTGTAGATCATACACTGAATGATTCAGTAAAATGTTCACCATTCAACTCTCATTCATTAATCCAACCTCTTTATTAGTGAAATGTTATTTACAGGGAAACCTGAGGTATCAGACGACACATGTATATCACTCCTGATATTCTTATAAATATTTCAAGTTTTAATATGACAAATTAAGGTATCGGTATCTATCTTAGGAAGTTTTGCATCCTCTGTTGGAAGCTTGTTTAGTATGTATCCATAATGGAAGTCTAAAAGAAGATTTTTGAAATATCCAAAATAGTCATTCCTACTGCTGTGTTCTGTATTAAGTCTGCTTAACTGAGTAGCAACAAAATTTTCGCTAAAAATAACACTCCACTGGAAATTTGTTTTAAAATCAATCATAATTTTATCGAGCAAACTATTATTCATCAGTTTGAATATTTTCTCAAAATCATTGTTTGTACTCATATATATCTGTGCATTAATCTCAATACATGGCTTCATCCGGAGCGTCTGCATAAATGATAAAGTTCTATAATCTTTCCTTAATAAGAATTTGTGATACGAAAATTGTTTTAGATTTCTGTAGTGAATAACGTAGTATTTTGTCGTATACAGTCGAAATTAATTTCTTTGATTTCTTAATATCTGAATCAGGTGTAATTTTTTTCAGATCGTAAGGGAAAATCTGAATAAAAATCGTGAATGCTCTCAGGATATCTGAAGACTAATTTTAAAATGTATTGTACGTCAGAATCATTGGGTACATTTTACACAAAAAGAACCCATAAAAAATTGGTGACTACAAGATATTTTTGCATTGTCGAGCTGCAAAGGTTATTTGTGTCAAGATATACAACATAAAATTTGCTAGTTTTGTCATCATAATTAGCTATGAACCTGTTGTTTGTAACAGCATTCCTGCATGAACAACGAAAAATGCCCTCGCCAGTGTCTCTTCCAACAAACTGAGATTGTTCTGTGTTGGTAATAATACGCAATTATGCTGTTGTAATTTTCAGTGTAGTAGCCGATGCCGAATCAGGTGAAGACGTGTAATGAGCAGATCCAGTTCATAAGTTTAAAGACATAGGCTATACAAGATTTCGAACACATCAGTTAACAGTAGTACATCATATTTTAAATGAACCAGAATAATTTCCTACTGACTCACACTAGAATAAATTCGATGCACTGCAGGCTCTCTCGTACACGCATTCTGTTATTATTTCACTTGTTAATGAGCTTTTGGAAACCATTCATTACTCAAATGCTCATGCCGAAAAATACCTTTCTGATTGCCTAATAAAGCTTTTGGCCATCAGAAGAATATACCACTATCTTAAATTCACCATGTCTCAAGTAGGATACACATTTTGTTTGAGGAAACATGTCAAATAATTAAGCAAATCTATAAATCAGAAAGTTATCCCGCATCTCCCTTCTTGGTGCATTACTGCAGTATTCCTTGTAAATTATTTATATTTATCCACATGTGATGTGAGCAAACGTGACTCAGATTTAGTTTAACTTCTTCATCACCATCTGTCATCGTTTATTCACACATGTTTGTGATCAACAAAGGACGATTGCAATTGCTCTGACTGCGAAATACGAATGGGACTGCAGCTGGTATGTGCAGCACACCGATATGTACCAGTAGAACTGCCTTGGTCTCCATGGTTAACATCTCCTTCTTTAAGTGGTTCTTGGAAAATATGACAAACCTCTGCTGAGAAAATTGCTGATTCTTCTTTGAGACTTATGTCCATCTTTTTGTTTTGCAATAAATGCTCATTCTCAGTGCCAGCAATTACATATAGCTGTACAGAAAACGATTTAATGCAATTGTTTCCCCTGTGCAATTTAATGTCTCAATATGCATTACAACAGACACACTATATGTAATAGGCTGTACGAACGATGTATGTAAATGTATTTGTTCGGAGTACAAACCAGAGTTACTACTACGACTGCACTTAGTAAATGATTCTAATATGCAGTCTGTATCAGCATAAACTATAAAGAGAAGCTTGGGTTTGTTGCTAAACTTGTTAAATTTTATGTATTCATTCCTACCACTACGCATGATACTGCTGATTCCCTTAAACCATGCACAATTAACCAGTTGTGCATATAATGTTTCTTCAGTTTGAAAATAAGACAAACAGCACTTAAATACTGCTATGTAATGTTGAGAAGGAGTGATGTTATTACATGCTTTCCCTGAAAAGATTTTTCCTGCTATAGGAATGGCGTGTATCAGTTTTAGGAACATACAAGATTAACAGATTTACATGTTTCTCGTGACAGTGCTTTGTGACATATAACGGTAAAACTCAAAATTTTTTTTCCCTCCTGTTGTCTTTCATGACCATTTCTGAATGCTTCTCAAATATGTGCACATTTTTCAGCCCTGACTTTTTCTGACTTATTCTAACAAGTTCAAACTTGACCCAACAAACAGAAGTGATTAGTCAGAAAGTTGTGACTTGTCATAAGAAATCCCATCTTGATGACAGCTGCATTCAAGGAATCGTTATTAATCGCTCTTCAAATATATTCGGTCTGTGTATGAGAACTTTTTGAGATAACTTGACATGTATGTTGTCCTATTCGCATGTTATGTAACTTTCATTTATGCTACTTACGTTGTGTGTCTCGCTAATACGTGAGAAGAGGACACTAAGGTATGTTGTCGCTGAGGAACATTGTCAAGCTGTTATGATATTACTTAAATCTGTGGAAATGGTTCTAATTTCAAACCAAAAGTAAAAATTATGACTATTTGAAATTCATGTAAAATTAATGTAATGATTTTTTAATAATTTTATTTGATGTTTATCTTTAACCTAATACACAACTGCCATGTATGATGCAGTTTTTTGGAATTTTATTGTAATGTACATTGCTCTGTGAGATATCACATGTTAGCATTTTCAGCAGAAAATGAAAAAAGAACTTAAGAAATGAGAGACATCGTGCAGCCATCTTGCCTGTTTAATGCTTCAGCTGGCATACTAATGATAACTTATCGTCAAGGTAACCCCTACTTTTGTATCACCTAATTGTTGAATAAAACCATATATATAGAGTAATATTAGTCACCAAGGTCGAGAGTAATGGTGGTCACCATATATGTTCTGACCATCATTGCCCCACCCAATGATATCCTCCATGTGTTCATGATTTATGGATCCATTCATTACAACTTTACTGAGGTTAGTTTTTTGCCAGTACCAAGGAGGGAGGTTCCAATCACCACACGCACTGTGCCGTGATCATTGGACTCTGCTGAAAGAGGTGTACTGGTTTTAGCCCATTCCTAACCTGTAAGAACCTGTATTACCACTGCTCAGTAAGTTCTTTCACCGAAGTGTCATGTAGTCTCCAGTGTGTGCTATCACATGTTAGCATTATCAGCAGAAGATGACAAACATGTTGTACTACAAGATAAAATTTTACGCCAATAATGCTTGCCTGACTTTGAAAATTATTTGAAAGAGGGCAGTTGAGAGCACAGCGCTCATACAAAATAATGAGATGCTATAACGTTCATGGCTTTAATCGCGTCAGTTTCATTTAAACATCAATGAATATTGCTAATAGTGTCCAAATTATTGCATGGACATAGAAGTTTAGGTCTGGAGGGGCATTCTTACATCCTGAACATAAATCCATAACGAAAATGAAGGGTCATTATAGTACACAATTTTTCAACAATGGCTGCTACCATGTTAAACCATGTCTCACCTGCAAATGGACACGAACACTTACACTCCACCACTGACTTGACAAGATCTTTGTGCAGCATATATGTTATCCAGTGCTGGAGTGGCCTCCCCATAGAAGCCTTTCTCTCCAAGATCTCAGCTGCACTAAAGACTGGGCTTGTTAACAAAATATCTTTCTCACAACAGATTTTTTTCCAGTAAACTAAGAAGTTCAAGATGGATATATTAGTGATTTTTACATATCTTTGTCATCAGTTCACATTCTCTTTACTATATTCATGTGCTGTACAGGTGGATTTCGTTGTTGTGGCCCTGTCTGGAGGGCAACACCGTGTAGTAAATAGGTCATTATAAGGGCTCATCTTCCATACATACTTCTTATTGTTAGTATTTGTCCAGCAGAATGAGTTGTGTTTGCTGTGGCAGGTCGAATGAGGACAGGAGGACGGACATTGATAGTAAATTCGTCTTTATTGAAATTTGTGCACGTCCACAGTTTCTTATAACTGTTCTTTCTGTTATGGTCTTCAGGCCGAAGACGTGTTTGATACAGCTCTCAATGTTGCTCTAACCTTTGCAGGGCTCTTAATCTCTGAATAACTATTGCAATCTAAAACCATCTGAACCTGCTTACTGTATTCAAGACATGATCTCCCTCCACAGTAGTAAAATGATGATTCCTTAATGTCTCAAAATTTACTTATCAACCAGTCCTTTATTTCAGTCAGTCTGTGCCACAAATTACTTTTGTCTCCCTCCCTCCAGTATTGTTCAGTATCCGCTCATTAGTTATGCAATCTATCCTTATAATCTTTACCGTTCTACTGTAGAAGCACATTTCAAAAACTTCTATTCTGTTCTTATCTGAACTGCTTATAGTCCATATTTCACTTATATAATATTTTTCATTTATATATTTTTTCACTTATTTTTTTCACTTATATATTTCTCACTTATATAACATTTTTCACTTATACATTCCAGATTATATTGACTATAGAACTGTTTATAATATCTCATGATTTGTCCTTCTCTTTTGTCAGTTACTGATATTACAATAGGTAAGAGGAGGGTAATAGGACAAGTTGTTATGAGAGTAAGAAGATCCCAAACACTGATGGCACCATCTTCTCTTGTAACGTCGGAAGGTGGGGTTACAAAGCAGAAATGGGATAGTACCACCATCTTGGATTTTTGAACTTCCTGCTACCATTATCTTGGATTTTTTCAGTTTATCATTACCAGCATCTTGAATTTTTCAATTTCCCAGCACCGCCATCTTGGATGTTTAAAATTATTGCCAACCCCATCTAGAATTTTTTAAATTTACCATCACTGTCGTCTTGGATTTTTCGGTCACTGTAACCCTGAACCGAGACAGCCACTTGAAATCTATGAATCAGTGCCCATACCCACACTGCACATATATAATATTTGAAAACAAAGGCATTAATATTATGTGCATCAGGACCAAGGTGCATGTACTTTTGTTACTGAAGAATATATCTATTATAATTGTAGGAATATGCAAATTGTCATAGGAAAACGTTAAGTTCTGAAAAGTCGAGATTGATGTACTACCTATACGAAAGGTAAAAACAGTTGAGAAAAAATGTAGATTGGTTTACAGTCTGAAAAAAAGAAAGAAAAAAGCGTGGTGCAAACGTTGTTTGGATGCTGCAATTTCATTTTAGAGGTGCACTTTTACAACTGAAAAAATATGTTAAGCGGCATACCTAATTCTGAATACTTATGAGTTATGATGCACCTGACAATCATAAGGACTTTTAATTGACTCGTCACGAGGTATAAATATTTGTCGAGTGACCTACAGCGTCGTAGGAAAAATTAGTTCATATAACTCCCTCAGTTCTCAGTTTCCTACGACTAGGCGGAGGTTGTTTCCCCTAAGCTTAGCTTGTAATATTTCGTTTCCTCATGTGTTTACTATGATTAGTTTCTGCTGTTTCTGTTCCTCTTGGTACCTACTGATTTCTGGAAAACAGCTCCCATTCTCATACGTCGTAATAAGGCTTACCTCACACCGTCAGAAGAAGCTAGCAGTGCAGCGGAGTAACTCTTCATTACCTTTCCGACATTTGAGACAAACGGACAAATAAAACAAGGGCCCTTGCTGAGATTAATAATTGACCATGTCCATATCAAAGTTTCCCTCCTTGTCATACCTCTCACTTTTTCTTCTGTTCACAGGCTTTCTTCCGAGAAAACAGGCTATTTTTTGTTCGCCGCGCTGCAAGCACTGTCAGAGTGCCAAGTGGTCATTAATTTGGCGGCGGTCTCGGGTTTCTTTGCTGCGCGCAGCGAACTCCGGCGGGCAATTATTCCGACTTGAAAGGTGGCCGGCGGAGCACAGGCTTATCCAGCGCGCGGTTTCATTTCCTAAATGTGTCCCCCGCTGCGCTACCTACTCTTTCTTCTTGGCCAGGAGGTTCCGTGTCTCTGTCCACTCGTTTAACTTGGTGGGGAGCTCACACAGGGCCTTTAGAGTGTAATAGCCACTTCTACTTACGTTTTATTAGAACACGTGAAATTATTCTTAGTATAGGTTCTAGCAAAATAATAATCATTATAAATAAAGCAAAAAGTTCCCCATGTAGACATCTGTGACACTGAACAGAACAGGTTTGTGTTACGTTTTATTGCAGCACTAGCATGGATTTTCTAAAGGTAGATTACCTGAAAGTACGAATTTCCTTTAGCTACGCTTTTTAAAGTTTGGTCACAGAACTTTTCTATTGTAGACGAAATATACAGTGTTTACACACGACACTTGTCATTTAGTGTAAGATGTTATAGGGAGGCCACGAAGTTGTGATAAGGGATTCACTTCACAGTAGTTACACTTTTAGTAGCCCATTAAAAACAATACAGTGTGTCAGTAGTAAGGTGCACTACTCTGATAATTCCAAGAAAATCGCAAGATAAGTTTTATTAGTCTATTATGTGCTCATGTAACTGAGCGCAGCTGCTGGCAGTGGAGATCATGGTGGTCAAATGGTTTGCTTACTAGCTTCGAAAAACGAACTTGAATGAAGCGAAGGTACGAATCCTGTACGAACTGTAAATCTATATTTTCCCATCACTGGTCATATTATTTAATTTATACGACATTTGAGGGGTAATATACACTAGTGGCCATTAAACTTGCTACACCACGAAGATGACGTGCTACAGAAACGAAATTTAACTGAGGGGAAGAAGATGCTATGATATGCAAATGATAAGATTTTCAGAGCATTCACACAAGGTTGGCATCGGTGGCTACACCTACAGCGTGCTGACACGAGGGAAGTTTCCAACCGATTTCTCATACACAAACAGCAGTTGACCGACGTTGCCTGGTGAAACGTTGTTCTGATGCCTCTTGTAAGGAGGAGAAATGCGTACCATCACGTTCCCGACTTTGATAAAGGTTGGATTGTAGCCAATCGCGATTGCGGTTTATCGTGTCGCGACATTGCTGCTCGCGTTGGTCGAGATCAAATGACTGTTAGCAGCATATGGAATCGGTGGGTTCAGGAGGGTAATACGGAACGCCGTGCTGGATCCCAACGGCCTCGTATCACTAGCAGTCGAGATGACAGGCATCTTATCCGCGTGGCTGTAACGGATCGTGCAGCCACGTCTCGATCCCTGAGTCAACAGATGGGGACGTTTGCAAGACAACAACCATCTGCACGAACAGTTCGACGACGTTTGCAGCAGCGTGGACTATCAGTTCGGAGACCATGGCAGCGGTTACCCTTGACGCTGCATCACAGACACGAGCGTCTGCGATGGTGTACTCAACGACGAACCTGGGTGCACGAATGGCAAAACGTCCTTTTTTCGGGTGAATCCAGGCTCTGATTACAGCATCATGACGGTCGCATCCGTGTTTGGCGACATCGCGGTGAACGCACATTGGAAGCGTGTATTCGTCATCGCCATACTGGCGTATCACGGCGTGATGGTATGGGGTGCTATTGTTACACGTCTGTCACCTCTTGTTTGTATTGACGGCACTTTGAACAGTGGACGTTACATTTCAGATGTGTTACGACCTGTGGCTCTACCATTTATTCGATCCCTGCGAAACCCTACATTTCAGCAGGATAATGCACGACCGCATGTTGCATGACCTGTACGGGCATTTCTGGATACAGAAAATGTTAGACTGCTGCCCTGGCCAGCAAATTTTCCAAATCTCTCACGAATTGAAAACGTCTGGTCAATGGTGGCCGAGCAACTGGTTCGTTACAATACGCCAGTCACTACTCTTGATGAACTGTGGTATGGTGTTGAAGGTGCATGGGCAGCTGTACCTGTACACGCCATCCAAGCTCTGTTTGACTCAATGCCCAGGCGTACCCAGGCCGTTATTATGGCCAGAGGTGGTTGTTCTGGGTACTGATTTCTCAGGATGTATGCTCCCAAACTGCGTGAAAATGTAATAACATGTCAGTTCTAGTATAAGATATTTGTCCAATGAATACCCGTTGATCATCTGCATTTCCTCTTGGTGTTTCAATTTTAATGGCCAGTAGTGCAATTTTAAAAAACCGCGCCTGTTTGCATGAGGTTTTAGTGAATTTCATGTTATTTGACTACTTACTACATTTAATTATTAGGACAAACATATTTATAATCATCGACAAGTAAACGAAGAAACACGTAGAATTTTATTGAAAAATCTATGAGTGTTGTGAATTGCGAAATCCCACATACATGCAGTCTGGTAAGGTACCCCGAACTTCTTTGCCCCTCGATGCTTCGAGCTGCAGAATACTATACATCGGATCAAAAGAAGTTATGATTACAATTTGTTTCTCTCGGGGGACAGCCAACGATACTTAACTCAACCCCCTACCCCATCCTGTGCGTGGTTAGCGGGGGACATCTTACAACTTTGAAATCTTCAATGGCAACCCACATTTTTTATTGTAGATTACGATTCAACAGGAAAATCTACATACGTTTTGTCTAAAGTATTTTCTTCGTTTCCTCACAATTCGCGCTGTAATCGAAGGAATAGAAACGGGTGTACAATCATGATTTACATGTTACTCAATGGCCCTTGAATATCCGAAGACCCTAGGGACCCCACTTCCATGCTGCAAGGGTAGGACAGGCCAGTAATACATAATTTCTAATTCGAAACCCCTTACGCAACGTTATATTCCTCCGACATATCGAACGAGGGACTACTCGAGTCGGGCATTGTGGCCGTGTAGCGAACTGTGTCGTATCATGACGGGCGTTACACTGCGACCGGAGTTCACATACGCCCTGTTTACATGGGGCTCCCAAAATCAGATTTCGTAAACCGATTTTCCAATACCACTTCTGAGTGGTCATGTAAACACTCCAAAATCGAGTCTAGAAATTCGCTTCTGGCTGCCAGTTTTTCAATATCCCAATCGATTGTCGCTCTCATGCAAACGCAACTGGATTTGAAACGTGCATCGGCTGTCAGGTTTCGTCTTGTTTTTAAGAATTTTCGGCTAATATCTACATCTACATCTACATCTATACTCCGCGAGCCACCTTACGGTGTGTGGCGGAGGGTACTTATTGTACCACTATCTGATCCCCCCTTCCCTGTTCCATTCACGAATTGTGCGTGGGAAAAACGACTGCTTGTAAGTCTCCGTAATTGCTCTAATTTCTCGGATCTTTTCGTTGTGATCATTACGCGAGATATATGTGGGCGGTAGTAATATGTTGCCCATCTCTTCCCGGAATGTGCTCTCTCGTAATTTCGATAATAAACCTCTCCGTATTGCGTAACGCCTTTCTTGAAGTGTCCGCCACTGGAGCTTGTTCAGCATCTCCGTAACGCTCTCGCGCTGACTAAATGTCCCCATGACGAATCGCGCTGCTTTTCGCTGGATCATGTCTATCTCTTCTATTAATCCAACCTGGTAAGGGTCCCATACTGATGAGCAATACTCAAGAATCGGACGAACAAGCGTTTTGTAAGCTACTTCTTTCGTCGATGAGTCACATTTTCTTAGAATTCTTCCTATGAATCTCAACCTGGCGCCTGCTTTTCCCACTATTTGTTTTATGTGATCATTCCACTTCAGATCGCTCCGGATAGTAACTCGTAAGTATTTTACGGTCGTTACCGCTTCCAATGATTTACCACCTATGGCATAATCGTACTGGAATGGATTTCTGCCCCTATGTATGCGCATTATATTACATTTATCTACGTTTAGGGAAAGCTGCAAGCTGTCGCACCATGCATTAATCCTCTGCAGGTCTTCCTGGAGTACGTACGAGTCTTCTGATGTTGCTACTTTCTTGTAGACAACCGTGTCATCTGCAAATAGCCTCACGGAGCTACCGATGTTGTCAACTAAGTCATTTATGTATATTGTAAACAATAAAGGTCCTATCACGCTTCCTTGCGGTACTCCCGAAATTACCTCTACATCTGCAGATTTTGAACCGTTAAGAATGACATGTTGTGTTCTTTCTTCTAGGAAATCCTGAATCCAATCACAAACCTGGTCCGATATTCCGTAAGCTCGTATTTTTTTCACTAAACGTAAGTGCGGAACCGTATCAAACGCCTTCCTGAAGTCCAGGAATACGGCATCAATCTGCTCGCCAGTGTCTACGGCACTGTGAATTTCTTGGGCAAATAGGGCGAGCTGAGTTTCACATGATCTCTGTTTGCGGAATCCATGTTGGTTATGATGAAGGAGATTTGTATTATCTAAGAACGTCATAATAATTATTCTACAACAGATTGACGTAAGCGAAATAGGCCTATAATTATTCGCATCTGATTTATGACCCTTCTTGAAAATGGGAACGACCTGCGCTTTCTTCCAGTCGCTAGGTACTTTACGTTCTTCCAGCGATCTACGATAAATTGCTGATAGAAAGGGGGCAAGTTCTTTAGCATAATCACTGTAGAATCTTAAGGGTATCTCGTCTGGTCCGGATGCTTTTCCGCTACTAAGTGATAGCAGTTGTTTTTCAATTCCGATATCGTTTATTTCAATATTTTCCATTTTGGCGTCCGTGCGACGGCTGAAGTCAGGGACCGTGTTACGATTTTCCGCAGTGAAACAGTTTCGGAACACTGAATTCAGTATTTCTGCCTTTCTTCGGTCGTCCTCTGTTTCGGTGCCATCGTGGTCAACGAGTGACTGAATAGGGGATTTAGATCCGCATACCGATTTTACATATGACCAAAACTTTTTAGGGTTCTTGTTTAGATTGTTTGCCAATGTTTTATGTTCGAATTCGTTGAATGCTTCTCTCATTGCTCTCTTTACGCTCTTTTTCGCTTCGTTCAGCTTTTCCTTATCAGCTATGATTCGACTACTCTTAAACCTATGATGAAGCTTTCTTTGTTTCCGTAGTACCTTTCGTACATGATTGTTATACCACGGTGGATCTTTCCCCTCGCTTTGGACCTTAGTCGGTACGAACTTATCTAAGGCGTACTGGACGATGTTTCTGAATTTTTTCCATTTTTGTTCCACATCCTCTTCCTCAGAAATGAACGTTTGATGGTGGTCACTCAGATATTCTGCGATTTGTGCCCTATCACTCTTGTTAAGCAAATATATTTTCCTTCCTTTCTTGGCATTTCTTATTACACTTGTAGTCATTGATGCAACCACTGACTTATGATCACTGATACCCTCTTCTACATTCACGGAGTCGAAAAGTTCCGGTCTATTTGTTGCTATGAGGTCTAAAACGTTAGCTTCACGAGTTGGTTCTCTAACTATCTGCTCGAAGTAATTCTCGGACAAGGCAGTCAGGATAATGTCACAAGAGTCTCTGTCCCTGGCTCCAGTTCTGATTGTGTGACTATCCCATTCTATACCTGGTAGATTGAAGTCTCCCCCTATTACAATAGTATGATCACGAAACTTCTTCACGACGTTCTGCAGGTTCTCTCTGAGGCGCTCAACTACTACGGTTGCTGATGCAGGTGGTCTATAGAAGCATCCGACTATCATATCTGACCCACCTTTGATACTTAGCTTAACCCAGATTATTTCACATTCGCATTCGCTAATAACTTCACTGGATATTATTGAATTCTTTACTGCTATAAATACTCCTCCACCATTGGCGTTTATCCTATCCTTGCGGTATATATTCCATTCTGTGTCTAGGATTTCGTTACTGTTCACTTCCGGTTTTAACCAGCTTTCCGTTCCTAATACTATATGCGCACTATTTCCTTCAATAAGAGATACTAATTCAGGAACCTTGCCCTGGATACTCCTGCAGTTTACCAATATTACGTTAACTTTTCCTGTTTTTGGTCTCTGAGGACGGACGTTCTTTATCAACGATGATAATGTCCTCTCTGGTAAGCCGTCAGGTATTTTATCGTTTCGCCCAAGGGGGGGTCCCTCTAACCTAAAAAACCCCCGTGTGCACGCCACACGTACTCTGCTACCCTAGTAGCTGCTTCCGGTGTGTAGTGCACGCCTGACCTGTCTAGGGGGGCCCTACAGTTCTCCACCCAATAACGGAGGTCGATGAATTTGCAACCATTATAGTCGCAGAGTCGTCTGAGCCTCTGGTTTAGACCCTCCACACGGCTCCAAACCAGAGGACCGCGATCGACTCTGGGCACTATGCTGCAGATATTAAGCTCAGCTTGCACTCCGCGTGCGATGCTGGTTGTCTTCATCAAATCAGCCAGCCGCCGGAAGGAACCAAGGATGGCCTCAGAACCCAAGCGGCAGGCGTCATTCGTTCCGACATGTGCTACTATCTGCAGCCGGTCACACCCAGTGCGTTCAATAGCTGCCGGAAGGGCCTCCTCCACATTACGGACGAGACCCCCCGGCAAGCACACCGAGTGCACACTGGCATTCTTCCCCGACCTACCCGCTATTTTCCTGAGGGGCTCCATAACCCGCCTAACGTTGGAGCTCCCTATAACTAATAGGCCCGTCCTCTGTGACTGTCGGGACCTTGCCGGAGAATCGGCCACTGGCCCAACAGGCGAGGCATCCTGTGGTGGCTCGGAAACGATGTCATCACCACTAGGAAGCACCCCGTACCTGTTGGAAAGGGGTAAGGCAGCTGCCACGCGGCCAGATCCCACCTTCGCCTTTCGACCCGGCACGCGCGAGCCCACCACTGTCCGCCATTCACCCTGGAGTGATGGCTGACCGGTAAGATGCTCACTGCCGTAAGACGCAGCGACATCAGGGGTTCCATGTGATTCCAAGGCCACCGAAGTAGGCATAGGTCTCACCACAGTTGCCCCAACGCCACTACGAGCCGACGCCTGCGCCTCGAGCTCGATGAGCCTAACAGACAAAGCCTCCACCTGCCCCCGAAGAGTGGCCAATTCTCCTTGCGTCCGCTCACAACAACCACAGTCCCTACACATGACTATGTTTACCCTACCCTATACGGTGACAAATTCTGAAGATAATCTTCTGATGAGCTACTCTGATAAGAAACACTCACTGAAATACGAGACGCGAAAACTACGCTAGGTTTTCCCAGAAAAACTATTTAAAAGCTAAGCGCTGCAAATAAGTACAAAAACGCTTTATACAAACAGTACTCGCTGCTGCTGGTGCTCTCGCTCTGGCTGTCACAAGACAACTGCTGATTCAAGTGACTAGTGGCTAACGGCCGCGAAACAAACAAAAGACGGTTTTAGGGCGCTTTCTGTTCTAAACGATCAAGAAAACACTAAGAAATCTAACACGAAAACTACGTAAAGTTTTATCAAGAACTGTTAGTTACTATGCAGAGCAGATAAACACAAATAGAATCCCTTCCTTAGTGGAAGGTCGTAAACAAAATGCAAAATAAACGCTTTATACAAACAGAACTCGCTGCTGCTGGTGCTCTCGCTCTGGCTGTCACAAGACAATATGGACGGAGTGACTTTTTATACAGTGAAGGATAAGTAGAAATATTAGACTGAAGCTGTTTATACCTCGTCTGACTGAAGATAAATAGCGATTGTGCTGACTAAACCATAAAATCTAAAAGCTATTTTCCAGGTTCCATATTTAACTGGGTTAACAAATCCGCTTCGGACCTTAACATGTAAACACGACAGCGAAAAACGGATTCCGAAATTCGGTTTTCGTCTTTCGGAAGATATGTCGCATGTAAACGTATGATATCGTGTAGATATAGAACAGATAGAGGCTCTCAACATGACAGTACTTGCGCTGTGTTCATCGCGTGCACACCTACTTGTCATTTGGAGAACAGGCGTGCAAGTGGACGATGAATGTTGCAACCACAGAAGGAAAATAAATGAAATGACCTGATTTACAGTGAATGTAGGAGAAATGTCTAGGCTGCTGTTGCCTTGTATGCCGAACATTTTCCAAAGAAAGCTCGCACTCCTTCGTTCTGGATGTTCGGCAACGTACATGGTTTCAGCATGACGGTTTCCCAGCGCACTACACAATTGAAGCACGGTGTTATTAGACCGTGTTTACACTGATCGGTGGATCGGCAGAAGTGGCTCTATTAATTGGCCCGCTAAGTTGCCAGATTCGACATCGTCGGATTTCTTTGTACGTCGGTATTTAAAAGGTAAGGTGTACCAACAAGTGCAAACAGACCGTAAAGACATGGTCGACCGCGTCACAAACGCCTTTGCTGACATTCCCGCAGATACGCTTCTGCCCTGTGTACCGTCATTTGAAAAGCGGATCACTAAGCGTATTGACGTTTGCGGTAGTACGTTGTAACACTTACTCTAATGGAAAACTGGAATAGCGTTCGCCTCGAGCTACGGCCGCAGTGGCCTGTTCGATATATCGGAGGAATACAACGTTGCGAACGGGATTTCAAATTAGATTGTCAAGCATTGCTGGGTTCGCTAGTGAACAGGATTCAGGAGTATGACAGGAACTATAATTTGAAGCCAAAAACTGACATATGGACATATGTCCTATTCGGAAGGATTACTGAGACAGAACACATTTAACACACATTGTTATTTATCTTCTGTATAATTCAGTGCTCCGCCAGGGTTACACACATACAATCTGCAACAGTTGATGAACATTACAACATGCGTTTTTCATAGAATCAGTTGAAAAATACGTCTTCCGTGTTTGTGGGACATTGATAACTTCAGAAAGTCACTTTGTGCTGGTAATAGAACTGTGTTGCACCATTTTAACAATATGTTGATGTTCCTGCACTTGTTGCTGAACTACATTTTCAGGAGAAAAAGGAGACCTTCGAAGAATACTTGTTTCAAGCAAGTGCCGAAAACTCTGCCAAACAATCTGCAGTTATAAATCTTACATATCGGAAAGTACCAACAGAATTCTTCAACAGCAGCAAGAGCACTACCATCATACCACATCAGTATAGCCGTTGTTAGTGTTAGGTGTGTATCATTTTAGCAAGTGCGTTTACAAACACATTTAAGCGATGTTTCTACCGAATACACTCTCAGTCCGTCGCACTATTTCACCCACAACACACCATGGACAACTGGGCGTTCAGTGGCTAGTTCAATGGCAGAAAGACAACCTGAGCAAAGAGACTGAAAGCAACGAATCTGGATAGGCTAGAATAAAATGTCAAAGAAGTCAGGTGGGTAAGACGCATACATGCGCGTCAATAGCCCTCAAACAGATGTACATTAAATGTGTTCTCTGTTGGGAACCATCTGGAATAGGACATATGTTCAAATGATGCGTTTTGCTTCTGATGAGCATTTATGTCATATCTCTGAATTTGACCGTTCCTCTTGGGACATCCTTTATCTGTGATACGATAAGGATCTGTGATTGTCCGAGCATTAAGATGTTGGGAATCACAGCAAAAACAATACGTTTCGGTTCCATCCACACCACCAGAGTTTCACAAGGTATTTTCCGCAATAATACCATCCTGTAACTGTTGGTTAATGAACTCCTTCATCGTTGATTGTAGGAGATGAGGTACGCAGTGTAGTGGCCCATTCTCAGCTGGGACTGTGCACTGTGTTAACGGGGTTGCAGACAAAGACTCACGAGGGTGAAATAGGTCCTCAAATTCTACATCTACGTCTTCGTGTATACTCCGCAAATCACGGGGAAGATCATAGCAGAGGGTACGTCCCATTGTACCAATTATTACAATTTCCTTTCATCTACTGACATATGGAACACGGGAAGAATTTTTGTTTAAAAGCTTCTGTGCGTGCTATAATTCATCTAATCTTGTCCTCACGATCCATATGTAAACGATACGTAGAGGGGCTGTAGTATATTCCAGAATCATCATTTAAAGCTGGTTCTTGAAACTTTGTAAGTAGGCTATCTCGCCCCAATTTATGTCTATCTTCAAAAGTCTGCTGGTTCAGTTTCTTCGGAACCTCTGGAACACTCTCCCACAGGTCAAACAAAGCTGTGTCCATTCGTGCTGGCGTTCTCTGTATACGTCCAATATCACATCTTAGTCCCATTTTGTATGGGTTCCACACACTTGAGCAGTAGTCTAGTATGGATCGCACAAGTGATTTGTAAGCCATCTCACTTGTAGACTGACTGCATTTCCCCTACATTCTACCAATAAACCGAAGTCTACCACCTGTTTTACCCACGACTGAACCAATGTGATTCCTTTTCATATCCCTACAAAGCGTTAAATCCAGGCATTTGTACAGGGTGTTTCAAAAATGACCGGTATATTTGAAACGGCAATAAAAACTAAACGAGCAGCGATAGAAATACACCGTTTGTTGCAATATGCTTGGGACAACAGTACATTTTCAGGCAGACAAACTTTCGAAATTACAGTAATTACAATTTTCAACAACAGATGGCGCTGCGGTCTGGGAAACTCTATAGTACGATATTTTCCACATATCCACCATGCGTAGCAATAATATGGCGTAGTCTCTGAATGAAATTACCCGAAACCTTTGACAACGAGTCTGGCGGAATGGCTTCACATGCAGATGAGATGTACTGCTTCAGCTGTTCAATTGTTTCTGGATTCTGGCGGTACACCTGGTCTTTCAAGTGTCCCCACAGAAAGAAGTCACAGGGGTTCATGTCTGGCGAATAGGGAGGCCAATCCACGCCGCCTCCTGTATGTTTCGGATAGCCCAAAGCAATCACACGATCATCGAAATATTCATTCAGGAAATTAAAGACGTCGGCCGTGCGATGTGGCCGGGCACCATCTTGCATAAACCACGAGGTGTTCGCAGTGTCGTCTAAGGCAGTTTGTACCGCCACAAATTCACGAAGAATGTCCAGATAGCGTGATGCAGTAATCGTTTCGGATCTGAAAAATGGGCCAATGATTCCTTTGGAAGAAATGGCGGCCCAGACCAGTACTTTTTGAGGATGCAGGGACGATGGGACTGCAACATGGGGCTTTTCGGTTCCCCATATGCGCCAGTTCTGTTTATTGACGAAGCCGTCCAGGTAAAAATAAGCGTCGTCAGTAAACCAAATGCTGCCCACATGCATATCGCCGTCATCAATCCTGTGCACTATATCGTTAGCGAATGTCTCTCGTGCAGCAATGGTAGCGGCGCTGAGGGGTTGCCGCGTTTGAATTTTGTATGGATAGAGGTGTAAACTCTGGCGCATGAGACGATACGTGGACGTTGGCGTCATTTGGACCGCAGCTGCAACACGGAAGCCCGAGGACGCTGTGGGATCACCTGCTGCACTAGCTGCGCGTTGCCCTCTGTGGTTGCCGTACACGGTCGCCCTACCTTTCCAGCACGTTCATCCGTCACATTCCCAGTCTGTTGAAATTTTTCAAACAGATCCTTTACTGTATCGCTTTTCGGTCCTTTGGTTACATTAAACCTCCGTTGAAAACTTCGTCTTGTTGCAACAACACTGTGTTCTAGGCGGTGGAATTCCAACACCAGAAAAATCCTCTGTTCTAAGGAATAAACCATGTTGTCTACAGCACACTTGCACGTTGTGAACAGCACACGCTTACAGCAGAAAGACGACGTACAGAATGGCGCACCCACAGACTGCGTTGTCTTCTATATCTTTCACATCACTTGCAGCGCCATCTGTTGTTGAAAATTGTAACTACTGTAATTTCGAAAGTTTGTCGGCCTGAAAATGTACTGTTGTCCCAAGCATATTGCAACAAACGGTGTATTTCTATTGCTGCTCGTTTAGTTTTTATTGCCGTTTCAAATATACCGGTCATTTTTGAAACACCCTGTATGAGTCGCCGATCCACAAGTGATTCATTGATAGTCATAGAATGAATAGTAGTTTTTTTCGTTTTGTAAAGTGCACCGTTTTACATTTACAGTTGGTTGGTTGGTTGATTTGCGAGGAAGAGACCAAACAGCGAGGTCACCGGTCCCATCGGATTAGGGAATGGTGGGGAAGGAAGTCGGCCGTGCCCTTTCAAAAGAACCATTGACATCTGCCTGAAGCGATTTAGGAAAATCACGGAAAACCTAAATCGGGATGGCTGAACGCGTGTTTGAACCGCCGTCCTCCCGAATGCGAGTCCAGTGTGCTAACCGCTGCGCCACCTCGCTTGGTTCACGTTTATGAACGTTTAAAGCAAGTTGGGAATATCTGCGCCACTTTGAAACGTTATCAAGATCTGACTGGATATTTATGCAGCTTCTTTCAGATAGTAGCCCTACTTCGTTGTATATAGCTGCATCATCGGCAAAATGTCTGAGGTTACTATTAACATTGTTCACAAAGTCACTAATAGACAACATGAACAGCAAGGATCCCGACAAAATTTCTTGGAGCACACTCGAAGTTACCTCACGTCTGACGGTGACTCTCCATCCAAGATAACATTCTGCGTTCTCCCTTCCAAAAAAAATCCTCAATCTACTCTCAAATGTCGCTTGATACCCCATATGATCGTACTTTTGACAGTAAGCGTAGGTGTGGTACTGAGTCAAATACTTTCGGAAACCAAGAAATACTGCAGCTATCTGACGACCTTGATCCGAGGTTTTCAGTATGTCACGTAAGAAAAGTGGGAGTTGGATTTTACATGACCGGTGTTTTCGGAAAACATGATGGTTGGGATGGAGGAGGTCATACTGTTCGAGATACCTCATTATGTTTGAGCTCAGAAAATGTTCTAAGTTTCTACAAAAAATCGATGTCCGCTGCAGAGTGAAAATCTCATTCTGAAAACCTCCCCAGGCTGTTGCAAAGCCATGTCTCTGCAATATCCTTTCTCCTAGGAGTGCTAATTCTGCAAGGTCTGGAGGAGAGCTTCTGTGAAGTTTGGAATGTAGGAGACGAGGTACTGGCGGAATTACAGCTGTGAGGACAGGTAACTCAGTCGTTAGAGCACTTGCCCGCGAAAGGCAAAGGTCCGTAGTTTGAGTCTCGGTCCAGTTTTAATGTGCCAGCGAGTTTCATAGCAGCGCACACTCCGCTGCAGAGTGAAAATCTCATTCTGAATCGATGTCAAGGATAATGAACCGTAGTTTCGTGAATCACTTCTACTACCCTCCTTGTGAATGGGCGTCACCTGTGTTTTCTTGCAACTACACAGCACGGTTTAATGGTCGAGTGACCTACGATAGATTATAGTTAGAGGAGAGGCTAGCTCAATCGCAAATTGGGAGTTGGATCTGATAGGAATTTCATTGGGTCCTGGATCTGTGTTCATTCTTAATAATTTTAGCTGTTTCACAACACCACTGACGCCAACAGTTAATTCACTCGTGTTTTGAGTGCTACGAGGATTATGTTGGAGTAATTTTACTGAGTTTTACTTTGTAAAGGAACGTTTGAAAACAGAGTTAGGCATTTCAGCTTTTTGATATGCTAACCTCAATTATAGTTCCTGCCTCATCCGCGAGTGACAGGACATTACCCTTGATGCCACTAACAGCTTTTACATATAACCAGAGTTTATTTTGGTTTTGTGAAACATCATTTGACAATACTGTATTCCGGTGGTCGCTGAAGGCTTCAAGCATTGCTCTATTGACGGTCAAACGAGTTTCATTCAGCAGCTCTCAACTTATAGCCCAGTGCTTTGTTATACATCTATTATACAGTAGTCTCCGTTCCTTTAGAAATTTCTTTAGAGTGTCTGTATAATACAGAGGCTCTCCCCCATTATAATCTGTTCTACTGGGTACATATCTAAACAGTGCACGGTCAACTATACTTTTAAACTTGAGCCATAGTTAGTTTCTCTCATAATGCAGTTAAACTGGCAGCTTGATTATGTTTAGGAGCCAAATTAATCCTATCCAGATCATCTTTCTCCATCATCTTCAATCTGGCAACGAACAAACTTTTAGGTAAAGTCCATGTCTTTGATCCCTAAATTATGTCTTCCGACGGGCACTACCTGTTCACTATCCATGTATACGATACTCCTGCAAACAAAATACCATACTTTATCCAATTCATCATTCTCCTTCAGTGCTTCAACCACACATTACGTGTTTACTGGCAAATACGTACCTATACTCATCCATTATAGTTGCCCTGTACCTTGCGATACTTTATCGTGGGAATTAATCGTTAGTGGTCTTGCACTCAGTAAACTGGTTCTCCTTACACCAGAGATGAAGCTGCAAAGTTGCACTGACAGCAGTTTCGCCCAAGAAGAAAATTTGTGTTCCTATGGACCAAACTGCTGAGGTCATCGGTCCATAGGCTTACACACTACATAATCTAACTAAGACCAACTTACGCTAAGGACAACGTACACGACCATACCCGTGGGAGAACTCGAACTTCCGACGGGGGAGGGGCGCGAACCGCGGCAAGGCGCCCCAGAGCCTAGACCGTGGCAAGGCGCCCAAGACCGCGCGTCTCCCCCAGATGAAACAATGTCCCACCGGTTTCCACTGTACGCTGGCTATGGTCAATTTTAGCGTGACGTCCACACAAGAAATCTAACCCTAAGAATGCGTAGTAACCATCATTCATACATTCCCGGAAATGTCTTGCCCCGACCTGAAAAATCAATACTGCCAATCCTAACGATCACAAGTCACAACCATCCACTCCACATAACATATATCGTGGTGGGATTAGCTAACTCTTTCCTATGAGGTCAAAACTTGCCACACACAAGTGTGCAACCATGTCTAATAGAAATCTGCATGCTGTTCCACCCATTAAGCAATATTTCGCATCTGTACACGTTTCATTTGTACTAAAATTTACGCGGAGTGCCGATGAGTTAACCCCCGCCCCTTTTTTTTCCAGTTCACATTTGCCATCCCTATTACGAGCGTTTCTAGCATGCCTCATGTTATGCCTAAAATATTGTTCCCGACGCCCTACCCGTCCATATTTCCTACGCTGTAGCTGACATCAATCTCACCATATATGGCGTGACCAACTACATCGGTAACATTTGACGTCTGTGGGAAAATCTGCCGCCCATCGTGGACTAGCTCTATATCCTCTAATACTATTGCTATTCCGATGGCTCCAGCTATGTCTTCCAGATACTCTGCCTGCACCTTCCTCGATACGAAGGGTGGGAATCCTCGCCAAAACGTGTGTAACACTTCTTATAACCTTATTAATGGCATCACTTTTCATCATATCACAGGTATTCAAATTACGTTTCCTTATTTTCTACACGAAACTATCGTTGGACTCAATCTGCTTCTGTGATACGCTATGTAATTGCTCCCGCTAACAACTAAAACTATTCTTTCTCTTAAAACGCTGTATTGAGCCTGCCCCCCAGAGCTTCAGATGTCTGAGCGTTTCTTAATAGCTCATAATACATCATATATGTTTTCACATCTTTCACCAAATGTAATTGGCCGCATTTAACAAATGTTCTTTTAACCAATATCCCAACTTTGCGGCTCTCAACAGGTTATCTACAAATACCAACACATCCTTTTCCGCTTTAACCGAAAAGGGAGACTAGGTTAGCAGGGCTGGCATGTGGGATGAGTAGTGACAATGGACGAAGAATGTATCGATCTGCATCTGTAAGTCTGTGTTATCTGCCCAAATTTCAGCCATCTGTTCTACCAAATTCTGAACAGTCTGCATAGAGACAGTTCTTTCGTCCCCTGGTGTGCTCATTTTAAGGCCTTTGTTTATCACAATAAAAGATACAATAGGAGAAATATCATAGGAAAAGATACCACAGGAAGAAACATAACATCACCGCCACTTTCTTGACTACGCATTCTTTACATTCTCTGGCGTATTATCCAGGCGACCTACACTTAAAAAAGATTCCCGCTGAAGTCTAGGGGCATGGAATACTATGCCATAGGAAATTACACTGCGAACTCCTAACTGGTGCAAAGCTGCTGGCTTTCTTCTGTATAACACCTCCTAAAATCAATCAAATCACTGAGTCTTTCTTCACCTTCCAACTTACCCTCCAATCCAACTGATCAATCATTGTCAACCACTCGAACGAAAATCAGTCAAAAACAATTTGTTCTCATCCACCGTACTGAGATGACGAAGCTAAATGTCGCCCCACGATGTGACTCTTTCTCACTGGCTCTCTCCTGCCACCAGTTTAATTCGATTAGATATCTAGACTCTGATTATTTACCAGGACGATAGATTCTTAATCTATGAACTCGAGGCTGTGGAATTAGAAGAGCTCTGTTCTTTATTCAGTAAGACGTTCAAACAGTATTTAATAACGATGACTCACTGGCGTGTGTCGAGCCCCGGCGGCAGAGGGTACTTCAGGACAGCACGAGGCCATGTGCTTGGTGGCGGCAGGGGAACTGTCTCAATGAAGTGGCATCTACATCTACACGATTGCTCTGCAATTGGAGTTTCAATGCCTGGCAGATAGTTCATCGATTCGCTTTCACCCTATTTCTATAATGTTCCACTCTCCAACCTTGGGTGGGAAAAACGAACACTCAAATCTCTCCGTGCGAGCTCTGATTTCTCGTAAGTGGGCATCAACAAAATACTTCTGCATTCAGAGGGATGTCAACGTGTGTGACCGTGCAGACAACAGACTGACGTTAGGGGCTTGATCTAAAGTCGGCACATGTGTGCAGGAAAGCTAGCTGCTCCGACAGTCGATCAGGAGCATGGCGTGCTGGTGCACAGGCCCCGGACCTAAATCCCTTGGAGACGCCCAGAGGCCGGAATAAGCTACCCTGGAGACTGCCTCCTTTTAGTGGTTTCAGATCGAGCTCCGTAATCATGAGGTGTAGCAACTAGTGTAGGAATTGGTAGACCAGCAACTAGTGTAGGAATTGGTGGCACCTAGAAGAAGCTGAGTAGGCCATCGGGATTGTCGGCTGGCATGGAGTATTTCTAGGAATTGGTAACAGTCAAATACAAGATGCTGATAGGTCTGAGGGGAAAATATTTACAGCAGCTCTTCTCGGATTTTCGTGACTGTGCCTCATCTTCGGTCAGAGAATCAAGACAGCGCGGTATTGGGCTATAGCACGAGAAATTTAGCTCGCCATTGATGAGGACTAAGGGCCTGCACAATGCTGCTTCAGTAATATTCCAGCCCCGGGAGCAGGATTTCGTAGGCAGCTTATCTGCCCTCCTCTCCACGACTTGCGAGGTTTCCATGAGGGAGTATTGCCGCGAAAGTAACAATAGAAGATCGAAGGAATGGATTTTCACTCTGAAGCGGAATGTGTGCTGTTTTGAAACTTCATGACAGATTAAAATTATGAGCTGGAAGAGAACTCGAACCCAGAACCTTAAAATTCAAGGGCAATGCTCTAACCTATTGAGCTTTGGAGGCATGACTCCTTCACAGTTTTATTTCCGTCGGTACCTCACTCCAACTTTCATACCTTCACAGAAGTTTTCATGCATTTCTTGCTGGAATAGATCCACTAAGGAAATGAAAGTTACACACGAGAGCTTTCGTAAAGGTGGTCAATAGTAGAGAGGTATTGGAAAAGATGAATGAGTGAAGGCAAGTCCTTTGTCGTGTCGGGGTAGATCTATCTGTTAGATTATTGCCCGCAGAAGCAAGGTATGGTTTAAGTTCAACTACAACATCGTTTTAATCTCTCAATTGTGCAGATGATTAAACTAATGCCGTTAATGATAATTTGAAATAAATTTCAAGACCTTAATGGAGTATTTTATGTGACGCAATACTACAAAAAGATGTTGAAAACCGAATGGACAAACAAAGAAGTAATGTAAGGAGGTCCAATGGATATTTGTGGAAGATGTAATAAAGACTCTTACCGGCAAAAGTTCTAGTAGGTACAATATGTAGTGAGAAACTAATTCATTTTACACTACATGGAAAAATAAAGACACTAGTTTATTTGGCAATTGACTAGAACGGTAGAGTTGCTGTAGAAGGTGGAGACCGATTTTAAAACAATTATCTTGGGAACCTCGCACGCGCTTCATACACAATCGCATGAAGTTCGTATCTGACAGAAAGAGAGAATAGAGGTATCTGCTTAAAGAGATTCCTAAAATTTTTCTCCAAATGCGGGATGGAGTTCTTTGATACGAAGAGCACTGCTGATCTCTTGGCTATAACGTTAAAAGAACTTCAAGTATAACAGTTTGTATCAGTATGAGACTGGTTATGTCAATAACGTCCGTTCCAATGTTGAGACAAATGTAGAGACGGTACTAATAATATTTGTCCATTACTGCCTGTTTTCGAGCTATACACTGGCATACAAATTGATTTTGGTCTTTCGAGGTCAGTGGGAAAGTTTTGAGTTGGATATCTTAGAAACTACTTGGTAAAATTACATAAATTCAATTCCTGTTGGAATGGAGCAGTTATTCTGTGAGATAAATATTCATCAAATCTCTGTCAGCGCCAAATACAGATCTATCAGCTAACAGATGCAAAATTGTATGGTAAGTTTTTATGATACACTGTTTAAGATTTCTTGTGATAGCTGCTTTGCGTTTTTTATTTACGATATTGAAAAAGGAGTTCTACAGAAAACCAAATTATACAAGAGGAGAAGGGAGAAAGCTGGTTTTAAATTGAAGCACAAGTAAGCGCAGCCCAAATATCTCAAATTTTTCTAAAATTGTATGTGTGACTAGCTGAAAAGGATTGCTTCGGTTGGCGTTTTTCTACTTGCTTTCTGAACTCGAAGAAAATGTTTATTTATCATTTCATTTGTATATCGTCTGAATTGTATGAACGTTACGTGTAGTTTTTTGTGCGGGAAACACGACTTCTTTAATATTTCACTTCAGTTGGAATATTACCCATTGTGCATTAGTGACAGCCACACACTACGCTAAGCTTATCGGATGTTGGAGCCTTTTAAAGTTGAGTGGTAATTTAGCTGAAAATAGGTAAATTAGTGATATCAATACTGACTTGCCTTTTCCTTTTCCGGTTAATTTTCCACTTCTATGGTGTTATTTAGAAGGTTTCTTCGAGTGCAATCGGGAAAGTTGAGAGAATGTAGGCATTCTATTGGGAAATTTACGTTGTCGTCTTGGTTTATCATTGTATCAATGTAATAAACCATATTTGCCTTTTACTGGTATGATATTCGGTATTCGCGGACTTCTTTGTTGTACTACATCATTTCTTGCTACTAAAATTTTTCGCTCACACAACCAGTGTGTACATAGTACATCTTTGTAAGCGGATACGCTTTTTCGATGAGTTGTGCCTCCACTCATGGCTTCGGAACGCAAATCTAAGAGATATGCGCCGTTTCCAAGCTGTATTCGACCAAGTCATAGAACATTAGAGATCATTCAAAATGTTCAAATGTGTGTGATTCCTCTAAGGGACGAAACTGCTGAGGTCATCGGTCCCTAGACTTACACTCTACTAAAACTAACGTATGCTAAGAAGGACATACACACATCCATGCCCGAGAGATGTAGAGAATATTCCAGAAGAATCGTTAACGTTACAGAATGTTCGTCTTTTTCTCGAAATATAAATCGATGCAAAAAAGACGAACGTCGTGGTGACCACCAAACTACGGTGCCAACCACAACAGCTGTCACTACACATTCACTATACTGCAGCACAAACACAAGGGTAGCAACAGACGGACGCAAAAACTTGTGGCTGGTAGAAGATGATTTTGGAGATAGCGTCAACTCATTCAAAAATATTTCAATTGCGTGATAAACTAGACAGTTGTCTTCTTTCCTGTGTTATGTTACTGGACACACGAGTAAGACTTTCCATTCTTTCCCAGGAAGTACAGGATTATTCAAAGTACGTCTGTGGTATATAGATTGGTTGTTTAAGTGTAGTTATTTATTAATCAAATGAGATGGCGCAGTGCAGAGACAACGATTGTTCATATCCTCGCCTTTACGATAGTTTGACTAAGTGCCTTGCCCAACATACGCTTGTGTCCTTCTCTAGTAATTTCATTTCTTTGCCGAGAGGACATTGAACCATAAGCTTTGTCGCACGATTTATCAGTCACTTTTTGCGGGTTCCAGGCAGATGAGTCAGTGTTTACAACGAGGTCAGTATAGGCATTTCCGCTGAGTGCATGACATTTTTGCCGGTTCCGCCCAGCAAAGTCACCTTCTTGCAGTGCTCCCCCTCCCCCCTCCCCCCTACTCACCAGCCCGAACAAGATTTGATTTGTCTCTCTCGGCAGGAGCCTTCACCGGAGGAGATTAGATTGAAAGTGCAGGCAGGTCCCGAGCGCAGTTCAGCCCGTAATGACGTTGGACGTGAGACGCCCCGGCTCTCAAGGCGTTTAGAGCGCTTCGACCGGCTAACTCATTCTGGAGGTCCCCAGCTGAACTTTGCGTGCTCTCAGACACTTCACAAGAGGCTCTGAGCTCTTTCATTTTGCACAACTAGTAAGATGCGCTAGATGGCAATATCATTCTCTAGCTGCAGTTGGTGACTTAAACTTGTCATCTCAGTACTGTCGGGTAGGATGAAAAACACCCCATAGTTCGAAAAATCTCAAAACGGTTACAGTAATCATCTACATCTACATCTACATCTATACTCCGCGAGCCACCTTACGGTGTGTGGCGGAGGGTACTTATTGTACCACTATCTGATCCCCCCTTCCCTGTTCCATTCACGAATTGTGCGTGGGAAGAACGACTGCTTGTAAGTCTCCGTATTTGCTCTAATTTCTCGGATCTTTTCGTTGTGATCATTACGCGAGATATATGTGGGCGGTAGTAATATGTTGCCCATCTCTTCCCGGAATGTGCTCTCTCGTAATTTCGATAATAAACCTCTCCGTATTGCGTAACGCCTTTCTTGAAGTGTCCGCCACTGGAGCTTGTTCAGCATCTCCGTAACGCTCTCGCGCTGACTAAATGTCCCCATGACGAATCGCGCTGCTTTTCGCTGGATCATGTCTATCTCTTCTATTAATCCAACCTGGTAAGGGTCCCATACTGATGAGCAATACTCAAGAATCGGACGAACAAGCGTTTTGTAAGCTACTTCTTTCGTCGATGAGTCACATTTTCGTAGAATTCTTCCTATGAATCTCAACCTGGCGCCTGCTTTTCCCACTATTTGTTTTATGTGATCATTCCACTTCAGATCGCTCCGGATAGTAACTCGTAAGTATTTTACGGTCGTTACCGCTTCCAATGATTTACCACCTATGGCATAATCGTACTGGAATGGATTTCTGCCCCTATGTATGCGCATTATATTACATTTATCTACGTTTAGGGAAAGCTGCAAGCTGTCGCACCATGCATTAATCCTCTGCAGGTCTTCCTGGAGTACGTACGAGTCTTCTGATGTTGCTACTTTCTTGTAGACAACCGTGTCATCTGCAAATAGCCTCACGGAGCTACCGATGTTGTCAACTAAGTCATTTATGTATATTGTAAACAATAAAGGTCCTATCACGCTTCCTTGCGGTACTCCCGAAATTACCTCTACATCTGCAGATTTTGAACCGTTAAGAATGACATGTTGTGTTCTTTCTTCTAGGAAATCCTGAATCCAATCACAAACCTGGTCCGATATTCCGTAAGCTCGTATTTTTTTCACTAAACGTAAGTGCGGAACCGTATCATATGAGCCATACAACACAATAAAGAACAAAACACAGAAAGACATAAAATATTGAAGAAAAATATGTGACCAGGAGAGGGAAGTACAGATTTACTTATAAGTAACTCCGGAGCTTAAGACGATTGCGCGAAAACTACAAGACATAAAGAAAAATGCTACGTATCAGTTGACAGAGCACCTCTTCGGGTACCAATCGTAGCGGAATTGCAGAGCACTACTACGGAGGTGTGTCAGTACATAGCGTGTAATGGAGCGATCCGTACGTTCTGTGTCCTTGGATTCACTAATGTGAGTCAACTGTGACTTTTCAGCGACTTCGTATCAGATTTTTTGTTTGGAACGTGTTATAACCCACCCGGTAGTGTTGGGAAAAACTAACATGTGACGGAGTCCTTGATAGGAGTTTCGTACAAACATGTGTAAAACCTTGAAAACGCAACGCTTGCGGGGTTCTTGTGACTATATCAGTGTCCATAACCATTAAAATATGTTAGCTTCACTAAAGGAGTGGAAAGACACACAGGTTGCTCAACGTCTTTAAAATGTGGGAGTATCACAGGTGCTGCTATAATTCTTCCTGCTGAATGAACACGGGATGTTCGTAATCACTGGCCGACAAACAGAATTCTTGCAGCTGAATGAACACGGTGAGTTCGTGATCGCTGGCCGACAAACGACCACTGAAAATACCTACGCAACAACCGCGCTGATACTGCAATAATACCACTGCTGCCATCTACGAGGAAACTCGGCCTCCTCGCGCAATTCGCTTTCTACATCAGAGTATTGGATGTTTGTCAACTGTAATTACATGTATTCAACGTTTATCTCTGCCATTCCCATGTATTTCTGCATAACTGCAGTGTAGTAATCATTATCAATGATGGGCTGAAACGTAATGTTATTTAAATGATGATTTTTGTCACATTTATAAGCTTTTGGAATAGTTCATACGGTTTTCGGAGTTGCGGCACGTTCCACAACATTGCTTAGTTAGTATTTTTATGCAATAGTGGCTGATCGGTGTAAATGTGAACAGCAGGACTCAAGTTAAAATCAGAAGGCGACCAATCGTCTTGGAGCAAAGAACATTGCCCAACATTAGTCTGAGAGCAGTGTGGTGGAAGTAACGCCCTGCATTCACTCAGTGCAATACGTGCGTCTCATTCCAATGCCGAAAGTGAGGTATCGATAGCTACGATATCGATAGCTACGACGCCAGAGCGTAGGTGCCCATTCTTAGGTTGGCACTAACAAGGGGAGGTCACGACGTTCGAAACGCGGATTTACTGCAAACTTCGTACGCTCGTAGTACTCCATTATGAAAACAAAATGTGTAAGCAGCAGCGCGTACTTCTCAAGCGTTATTGAGAAAATCGCAAGATTATTTCGGTCGTCAAATGCAGGGTTAGTCACCTAACATTACCGCTGGATATATTTCGTAAACCACATCAAATACTGACGAATCGATTCCACGGACCAAACGTGAGGAGAGGGGCTAGTGTAATTGCTTAATACAAACCATAAAAAAATGCACGGAAGTATGTTTTTTAACACAAACCTACGTTTTTTTAAATGGAACCCCGTTAGTTTTGTTAGCACATCTGAACATATAAACAAATACGTAATCAGTGCCGTTTGTTGCATTGTAAAATGTTAATTACATCCGGAGATATTGTAACCTAAAGTTGACGCTTGAGTACCACTCCTCCGCTGTTCGATCGTGTGTATCAGAGAGCACCGAATTACGTAGGGATCCAAAGGGAACGGTAATGGACCTTACTTCCACATGCTAACACCTTTTTATTGGTCTTTTTCACTGACGCACATGTACATTACCATGAGGGGTGAGGTACACGTACACACGTGGTTTCCGTTTTCAATTACGGAGTGGAATAGAGTGTGTTCCGACATGTCAAGCCAATAGATGTTCAATGTGGTGGTCATCATTTGCTGCACACAATTGCAATCTCTGGCGTAATGAATGTCGTACGCGCCGCAGTACATCTGGTGTAATGTCGCCGCAGGCTGCCACAATACGTTGTTTCATATCCTCTGGGGTTGTAGGCACATCGCGGTACACATTCTCCTTTAACGTACCCCACAGAAAGAAGTCCAGAGGTGTAAGATCAGGAGAACGGGCTGGAGAATTTATGCCCGTGTTTGTTACAACACTCGACTGAACGTCGGCGGTTTCAAGCGTCAACTTTAGGTTACAATATCTCCGGATGTAATTAACATTTTACAATGCAACAAACGGCACTGATTTCGTATTTGTTTATATGTTCAGATTTGTTAATAAAACTAATGTGGTTCCATTTAAAAAAACGTAGGTTTGTGTTAAAAAACATACTTCCGCGCATTTTTGTATAGTTTGTATTAATCAATTACACTAGCCCCTCTCCTCACGTTCGGTCTGTGGAATCAGTTCGTCAGTATTTGATGTGGTTTACGAAATATATCCAGCGGTATATACCCGTGAGTGGGTATTTTTACCACGAAGCGGCAGCAGCCGACTGGAGCCGGCACGGTAGCTCAGCGTGTTCGGTCGGAGGGTTAGCAGCCCTCTGTAATAAAAAAAAACTGAGTTAATCGATCAACAACGAACTTAAACGGATGTCTTAGACGTCCGGCCCGAGCACATGCAACGAACAAAAGCGAACAAAATGAGATTTGGTTAGCGTTCAAGCCCCGTAACCGTTGGGTCGCTGGATCGAGTCCCGTTGGTCAGTTTCTTTCTTTATTTTCAACACAGTCATTTTCTTTACTATTTATATTACAATTGATATAATGGGAAAAATACGTGTAATCGGATGAGCTTTTATTAAACTTACAATGCTATTTAGCAGTCTACAAATTTTTATTATCACAAATAATATAATATTCATAATTGTCGACTAGTAAACGACCAAACGCATAAAGTGATACTATAAAAATGTATGCTTGTCCTTGTCTTCAACATTGTTCGTATTTAATCGAAAGAGAACGAGAAATTGCTTCTCGTGAAGACGCTATTAAAATCCAGTCGATACTGCATGACCATTTAGCAGCGCCGATATTGAAGGAAATGCTGCGTTATGCATGGTTTGCTTCCAAATTATCGACTGAAAGAGAGGTTTCTGAAAATGTTAACGAGTTTTCTTTTCCCACGGAAAACCTCAAAAGACCTTGCGTATGCGGAAACATAGTATTTATTCAACGCAGCTGGTGCCGTTTATCTTTGTTTTCCATGTTTTTACGAAAAATACCATCCTGCAACTTGCACTCGTAATGTCGAAAGCGACGATTAATTGTACACATTTCGAAAGCCATCTGTGCCGGTCAAAACTTGGAGATAACAAGTAGTTCGACCTCCTTCCAGGTACAATGGATTTCTCAAATCATGGGCAAACATACATTTTCAGTGTCACTTTATGCAATTGCTCGTTTACTAATCAATAGTTACGAACATTATATTATTTGTGATAATAAAAATTTGTAGACTGCCAAATAACATTGTAAAAGTAATAAAAATTCATCCGATTACACGTATTTAGCCCATTATATCAATTGCAATATAAATAGTAAAGAAAATTACTGTGTTGAAAATTATAAAAAAAACTGAGGAACGGGACTTTTTTTTGTTCTATATTGTTCTATATTGCCGAGGCTTTAAAATGGGTCCATATCTTTCCGTGTTTAGCATCTTCTTGAGCACAGTAAGGGGACCACAGCCGCATACCGTAAAGCCACCTCCACCGTACTTTACCGTTGGCAGTTCGCCTGGGGCGAGTAACGGTCTCTAGGCAATTACCAAACCCAGACCTTTCCATTGGATTGTCTCGGATTACAGCGTGACTAATAACATCAGATGAAGCGTTTCCAGTCATCCTCTGTCCAGTGTCGTCTGCCTTTACACACCTCAAGCATCATTTAGCATCCACTGCAGGGTTGTGTGGCTTTTGAGGAGCTGCTCGACCGTTGTGCTCCAATTTTTTTATCTCCCTACGCACAGTCATTGTAGTAGCTGGACTGCAAGCAGCATCCTGGAACTCACTAGTAACTCCGTCTGCTGCGTTCATCTGAGTTTTTACAACTGTCTTCCGCAACGCTTGGATGTCGCTGTCCATCAGCACATGAGGTCCGCCTGTTCTTGATGTAGCTGTGACTGTTCTTTCACGTTTCCACTTTTCCGTCACATCACCAACACTCGACTTGGGCAGCCTAAGAAGGGTTCGCGATCCTGATGGGTTTATAACCCAGGTGACGTCGAATACATAGCCCAGATTCGAAGTCAATCAGCTCTCTTGATTGAACTGTTCCGCTGTTACAGCTTCTCTACCGACAACACAACACTCTTGTCCTTCTTTTATACTGACAGATTCGCCTGTCGTAATATACCGGGTGATCAAAACGTCAGTATAAATTTGAAAACTTAATAAACCACGGAATAATGTAGATAGAGAGGTAACAATTGACACACATGCTTGGAATGACATGGGGTTTTATTAGACCAAAAAAAAACAATGTTATCGGGCCTTTTTTTTCTTCGCGAAAATGCGTGATTCTGGATTCTGGTTTTGTAACTGCTACCGTGACGGGTGAGAGGTACGCCGATATGTTACAGAATCGCATCATCCCCAGCCTGGCTGATAAACATCTGCTAGAACGTACGATGTTTATGCAGGATGGCGCTCCACCCCATATTGCTAGACGCGCGAAAGATCTCTTGCGCGCGTCGTTTGGTGATGATCGTGTTCTCAGCCGCCACTTTCGTCATGCTTGGTCTGCCAGGTCCCCAGACCTCAGTCCGTGCGATTATTGGCTTTGGGGTCACCTGAGGTCGCAAGTGTATCGTGATCGACCGATATCTCTAGGGATGCTGAAAGACAACATCCGACGCCAGTGCCTCACCATAACTCCGGACATGCTTTACAGTGCTGTTCACAACATTATTCCTCGACTACAGCTATTGTTGAGGGATGATGGTGGACATATTGAGCATTTCCTGTAAAGAACATCATCTTTGCTTTGTCTTACTTTGTTATGCTAATTATTGCTATTCTGATCAGATGAAGCGCCATCTGTCGGACATTTTTTGAACTTTTGTATTTTTATGGTTCTAATAAAACCCCATGTCATTCCAAGCATATGTGTCAATTTGTACCTCTCTATCTACATTATTCCGTGATTTATTCAGTTTTCAAAATTATACTGACTTTTTGATCACCCGGTATGATCAGCAGTTCCGCATTACGTGGGGTGTCTGGATACTGTTGATCATATAGCGTACGGTACCAGAATTAAATTAAGTTCGCTTCCCATCTCCTTGTCCTGGTCAAGGATTTTAACAGGTTTGCCTTGGTCGAAAGACAAACACTGGATCTGGAAATCCACTTTGTAATGACACGAATTGAGACTGGCTAAGACCCAATACCAACTCGCCCGCTCTATGTGTCTAAAATGTTCCTACGCTACGTCTGTTAAATCATCGAGAGCAGTAAATTTTGTGAATCTAAATTCCAGCATGCAATTCATGTGAAGACGCTACTATTTTCGTACGTGTGGCATCTTTTTCTTCTTAAACACTTGATAATGGCTTGCAAAGGCGAAAAAAATTGTGGAATAGAGTTGTTGTTGTGGTCTTCAGTCCTGAGACTGGTTTGATGCAGCTCTCCATGCTACTCTATCCTATGCAAGCTTCTTCATCTCCCAGTACCTACTGCAACCACATCCTTCTGAATTTGCTTAGTGTATTCATCTCTTGGTCTCCCTCTACGATTTTTACCCTCCACGCTGCCCTACAATACTAAATTGGTGATCCCTTGAAGCCTCAGAATATGTCCTACCAAGCGATCCCTTCTTCTAGTCAAGTTGTGCCACAAATTCCTCTTCTCCCGAATTCTATTCAATACCTCCTCATTAGTTATGTGATGTGGAATAAAGAAGAAGTCTAAATAGATAAATTCATTTAAGAAAGAAAATTGTCCAGAACGTGTCCTGTAATATTCGGCTGAAAACAACCGCGACTCTGTAATGGACCCGATCCGAAACACCACACTCTACGCATTGGAGAATAGAATAAGAACTTAAAAATAAAAAAAATACGTATCTCGTACAATTCACACGTTGAGCAAGTCGTCGACTTGTTATACAGAAAGATAGTTGTGCAGTAACTTACTAGACTTTCCCTTTTGTGGCCGAAATGTATTGTTCGAGGGACAAATTACAATTAGCCCCGATCCCCTATTTCCGACCAGTGCTTCCGAAAGGTAAGCCAAATACCGGAACTGGAAATCCCATCGCAAAATATTCCCTACTCGGATCACCTCTGCGCCACTACCAGGAAGCCTGGTACTCATCTGAAAAGATCTGGTCACTGCCGCACTTTCTACTCTTCAGGATACAAAATTGAAAATAAATGAATAAAAAAGAATAAATGTATAAATTGAATGAAACATGTTGGGGTCCATTGATGAACTCATCTGTCGATACCAACGACTCTTAGCACAATCTTCATCAGGAATGGTCTGGACTACCATTAAACTTCTCGAACTAAGTTACAGAGAGACTACCATAACGGTGTAGTAGCTATTGGACTAAAACTGAAGTAAGTACGTCCGCCGGCCTCTGTGGCCGTGCGGTTCTAGGCGCTTGAGTCTGGAACCGCGCGACCGCTACGGTCGCAGGTTCGAATCCTGCCTCGGGCATGGATGTGTGTGATGTCCTTAGGTTAGTTAGGTTTAAGTAGTTCTAAGTTCTATGGGACTGATGACCATAGCTGTTAAGTCCCACAGCGATCAGAGCCATTTGAACCAAACTCCGTCCGAACAGGCCATGAGGGCCCAACGGTACCGACCGGCCCCCGTGTCATCCTCAGACCATAGGCATCACTGAATGCGGATATGGATTTTTCGTAACCGGAGCCGCTACTTCTCAATCAAGTAGCTCCTCAGTTTGCCTCACCCCGCTTGCCAACAGCGCTGGACAGACCGGATGGTCACCCATCCGAGTGAAGCCCAGCCCGATAGCGCTTAACTTCGGTGATTTGACGGGAACCTGTGTTACCACTGCGGCAAGGCCCTTGGCCAGCTATTGGACTAGGCCTCCCCTAATTACAATTTTTGTAATTGTGGAAGATAGTGTCACTTCTTATTACTGTTTTGAAAAGTGTTTCATTCCTTTAATCATTTTCTACTATACTCAATGAAAATGTCTTGAAATAGAGCTGTAGATTACTGTGTAATCCTTCCAAATCTGTGTTAACACTTATGTTCGTATTTCTTGTGTATCTTTGTGTTTATGTGTTTGGGACTAGCGTTGACTGCCTGCATATTTACACTGAGTACCTTTCTAGCAGTGAGCAGTGAGCCGCGCCGCGCTGCCTGAAGAGCCATGGCGGGATGCGAGGGCAGGGCGGCGCTATGAACGTCACGTCGTTCTCTGCCTGCGCCTCGAGCTGCGCCAACGGCAGCCTCGCCTTGGCTGGCCAGACGAGCGCCCTGTGTGTGGACTCGCCGCTGCTCAACTGCTCTGCACCGCTGCAGCCACCCGGTAAGAGGAGCTGGCAGAGCTCTGCGAAACTAGCCATCACACGAGGCAAAAGTCATAGATAACTGAACTCACAACATCATAGCGATAAGTGGCAGCCAAACGATTTCTCAAGTTGGTGGGTTGATTTTTTTTTTTTTTTTTGGGGGGGGGGGGGGGTGGGACCGGACAGCGAGGTCATCAGACCCATCAGATTAAGGAAGGATGAGAAAGGAAGTCGGCCGCGCGCTTTTCAAAGGAATCATCCCGGCATTTGACTGAAGCGATTTAGGGAAATCACGGGAAACCTAAATCGAGATGACTGGTCCAGTGTGCCAACCACTGCTTTTCAAGTTAGTATATAGAATCTGCAGCAAAGGTGTAAGTAGGCTGTTTAGGTTTTTATGTTGATAAGGTCACGTAGCGCTCTGTATGAAAATCACTGGCTGTGCTGTGTGCAGTCTGTGGCTGGTTGGCATTGTTGGAATATTCGCTATTGTAGTGTTGGGCAGTTGGATGTGAACAGCGCGTAGCGTTGCGCAGTTGGTCAGCCGCCAGCAGAGGTGGATGTGGGGACAGACATGCCAGAGTTTAGAGAGCGGACGATATTGAGGTGTGTCCGTGAGAAAGAGGAAATTTGTGACTGGATGTCGTGAACTGATATATATATGATGGCTTTTGAACACTATTAAGGTAAATACATTGTTTATTCTCTATGAACATCTTTGATTGGCTAACTGTGCCTATCAGTAGTTAGTGCCTTCAGTGGTTAGAATCTTTTCTATAGCTGGCAGTATTGCCACTCGCTATATTGCAGTAGTTCGAGTAACGAAGATTTTTGTGAGGTAAGTCATTCATGAAAGGTATAGGTTATAGTTAGTCAGGGCGATTCTTTTGTGGGGATTATTGAAAGTCAGATTGTGTGGCGCTAAGAATATTGTGTATCAGTTTACTGATGATGATAGTCTGAGTACGTTCAGTTTGGCTCAGCTGTTTGAAAGTCAAATAACGGGGTTTACCAGCACAGTCATTCATAATTTTCCAAAGGGGATGTTTCAACGGACGTTTGGAACCATATCGTACACACAATCCGCAAGGTGTCATCGACAGATAAATTCGAGAACTATAGCACAGGTGAACACCTCGTGCACCGTCGCTGCTAAATCTAATATAGAAAAGAATGGAAAAGAAAATTGAGGATTTGTTAGTTGACGATCAGTTTGGATTTATGAAAGGTAATATCACTAACGGAGGCAGTTCTCACGTTGTGCGAACATTGACAAAAGAAAAATCTAGACTTATTCAGAGAATTCGTTGACCTAGAAAAAATGTTCGACTATATAAAGTGGTGCAAGAGGACCGGACGTTTTGAAGAAATAAGTATAATCTATAGAGAAAGGCGAGTAATATTGCCCTATCTCCCCTACTGTGCAATGATCATCGTAGACGCAAAGATGTAAATGAAAATATAGGTTCAGGAGAGGGATTGAGATTCAGGATGAAATGATATCAATGATAAGATTAAATGATGTCAGTCGCTATTCTTGATGATATTGAGAATGAATTACAGGACCTATCAAAGGGAATGAACAGAGTAATGAGAATATGACTTGCATTTAGGTTAAACCAAAGAAATGTAAACGAAATGAAGGAATTCTGTTACTTTGGAAGCAAAATAACGCATAACAGACGAAGCAAAGAGAATGTAGAAACCAAACTGGCATAGAGAAAGAGGGCATTCCTCTCTAAAATAAGGATACTAGGATCAATCAGAGGTCTTAGTTTGAGGCTGAAGTTTCTAACAAGGGAACCGCCCCATCGCACCCCCCTCAGATTTAGTTATAAGTTGGCACAGTAGATAGGCCTTGAAAAACTGAACACAGATCAATTGAGAAAACAGAAAGAAGTTATGTGGAAATATGAAAAAAATAAGCAAAATATACGAAGTCCATGCGCAAGGTAGGCAACATTAAAGATCACCTGAGCTCAGGAGTGCCGTGGTCCCGTGGTTAGCATGAGCAGCTGCGTAACGAAAGGTCCTTGGTTCAAGTCTTCCCTCGAGTCAAAAGTTTAATTTTTTATTTTCAGACAATTATCAAAGTTCAGGCACTCACACATAATCAACTTCGCTCTCCAAAATTCCAGGACATGTTCAGATTTGCTTGGACATATGCAGGATTTAACGGTCTACACACGGAAAATTTTGAAAACGTTAAAAACATATGTTTTGACAGAGCACAGGGAAAACTGTGCGACTGTGAAGCTGTTACATTCATTTGTTGCAGTTTATGTGACAAACTCTTATGTTTTCCTCACTTTTTTGGGAGTGATTATCACATCCACAAGAAAACCTAAATCGGGCAAGGTAGAAGAATCTTTTTACCCATTCGCCAAGTGGGTTAGGTGGGTCGACAACATATTCCTGTCATGTGACGCACATGCCGTCACCAGTGTCGTATAGAATATATCAGACGTGTTTTCCTGTGGAGGAATCGGTTGACCTATGACCTTGCTATCAAATGTTTTCGGTTCCCATAGGAGAGGCACGTCCTTTCGTATACTAATCGCACGGTTTTGCGGTGCGGTCGCAAAACACAAACACTAAACTTATTACAGTGAACAAAAACGTCAATGAACGAAGGGACGGATAATAACTTTGCGAAAATAAAGAAAGTAAACTTTTCAATCGCGGGGAGACTTGAACCAAGGACCTCTCGTTCCGCAGCTGCTGATGCTAACCAAGGGACCACGGCGCTCCTGAGCTCCCACTGTCCTTGATGTTGCCTATCTTGCGCATGGACTACTAAGTTTGTATATTTTGCTTATTTTTTTCATAGTTCCACACAACTTCTTCCTGTTTTCTCGATTGATCTGTGTTTAGTTTTTCAAGGCCTATCCACTGTGCCAACTTATAACTAAATCTGAGGGGGGTGCGATGGGGAGGGTCCCTTGTAAGACGACACGCCTGGAGCACGGCACTGTGCTGACATGAATAATGTGCGGACGGAAAACCGTAAAAGGGCAGAACGTTTGAACTGTGGTGTTACAGAAGGAAACTGAGTATTGAGTGGGCGCACACAATACGAATTAAAGAGTTCCTTGCAGGAACGGCCAGGAAAGCAATACTTAATACTTGGAGACCAGTAACTACAAGAGGGGACAGGATGAACTGACATGTGTAAGGACTTCAGTGAATAGCTCCACATGGCATTGGGCGCTGTAACAGTGCAAGCAGTACCTAGTCTCTCTCTCTCTCTCTCTCTCTCTCTCACACACACACACACACACACGCACACACACACACACACACACACACATATATATATATATATATATATATATATATATATATATATATATAGTGGAGAAAACTGTGTCACGAAATTTTAACCCTGGATACGTACAGGGAACAAACCCGTCAACAGCTGTTAGTTCGCGTACAGAAAGTCTTTTAAAAAAAATTGTCGGCCCTGAAAAGGGCCTTTTTTGTAGCTAGGAGATTGTTTACTTAAAGCAGGTGCTCGAACTGGCAAACCTCTGACACGACACAAGCTTGGTAACGTCGAACGGTGTTTTTCCGAACTCTTTCAAAGATTCCTGCCATTGCTCTGACGTAATCGGCGGCATGCTGAATGCGATCCATTAATTCCTCTTCGTTTCTAGGTGGTTCGAGTCCGAGTGGGTGAACTAGAACCTTGAAGAATCCCCACAGGAAAAAGTATGGTGGCGTGAGGTCTGGTGAACGCGGGGCCAATGTCTTAGGTGCGCCTCTGCCAGTTACCTGGCCGTCGAAGAGTTCATTTAAATACCCACCCACAGCACGACTGTTACGTGCGGCGCCCCATCATGCTGCAACCACATGCGTAGGCGTCTGCCACGGGAACATCTTCCAGCACGCTGGGTAGAATTTCTTGCAAAAATTGAAGGTAATTTGTCCCAATAAGTCGAGGAGGTAGACGGCCCGGCCCAGTCAGATGGCCAGCCACAATGCCTGCCCAAATGTTGAGCGAAAATCGTTCCTGGTGTCCGTGGGCGTATGTGATGTGAGGATTTCCCCTTGCCCAGAAATGAACGTTTCGAGTGTTGTAAAGACCATCACGATGGTAGGTGCACTTGTAGGTAAATAACACAATTACAATGAAATGAATACCCTTAGCTGCTTACAAGCGTTGACATCGTCAACGGGGACAGATGAAAATGTGTGCCCCGACCGGGACTCGAACCCGGGATCTCCTGCTTACATGGCAAACGCTCTATCCATCTGAGCCACCGAGAACACAAAAGCATAGCGCGACTGCAGGGATTTATCTTTGGCACGCCTCCCGCGAAACCCACATTCTCAACGTAATGTCCCGCACTACATTCGTAGTGCCCCGCCCATTATACTCATTACTCGCGGCGAGTTGCCGATTCCCGTAAGAGTTCGGGCACTGTTTGTGCACTCGCACAGAAAAAGAAGATGGTCATGTGGCCGGTGAGCCTTAACTATATATTTACTAAGATGGGATCTGCTCTTCCGGACATGTCCGAAAGAACAGATACCATCTTAATAAAAATGACGCAATGGCGGGGAAGTCGGGATCTCGTGCGAGACGTCGCAGAAATCACCGGCATAATCCTAGTCCTAGCCACAGGATTTAGGTCTTGGACAGGGTAGAAACTAAATGGTTGCTCGCCGTCATCCCACAAAACCTCCCATACTAACCGATGAGTGACCCCCATGTGGTGTCCAACCGCTCGAGTACTTGTCGTAGGTGCTTCCTCGAAGCGCTCGAGAACAGTCTCTTCAAATGCAGCATCCCGTCGTGTCCGAGGTCTTCCAGCATCACCACGAAATCCCACTAACAAGCCTATTTCGCCAAGTCGCCGGTAAATTGCTGTAAACGTTCGCGGGTGTGGGTGGCGTCTTGCTGGGTACCGTTCCTCATACAACAGTCGAGCTTCATGCGCATTACCGTCGGCCAGTCCATAAACAAAAACCATATCTCGCTGTTGTTCAAACGAATACTGTGCCGTCATGCCCACTGTATGACTAAATTGTAGGTGACGTGTGTGTGCTCCGAAGCGAAGCTTATGTGTGAATGCCTCTGACGTGAGGTGGAGACAAACAGCAAGACCTATTCGGCACGTGTGCGTATCACGTTGGGGCAGTGACGGGGCGACGGACGTTTGCTTGTGTGAACCGACAACCACAGCGCTGCCCGTCAACGGACGAATGGCTACAGGGCAATCTCACGGCCAATCGGAGCTCCTGGCGCCAAGTTTCCGTAGTTTAAAAATGGTGCGTTGTCGACCTACTGGCATCAGCTACCCAGGGTTAAAATTTCGCGACATAATATACAGGAATTGTGAATACACATTTCAACTCGTAATAAAAAGATAATTCCAATGCAATTTTCGCCACTCAGGTAGGACCAATATTAGCAATGTTATTAATACCTCCAAGTAAAAACTGTTCATAGTTCATGAATAAACCCAAGTTCATAAGTAAATGATATGATATCAAAAAGATAATGAAAACAGCTATAGAATGAGCCATTGCGACTTTCTGTTAAACAGGAAAGGAATAAAATGTTATAGTTAAGGGATGCCAGAACATAAATTCTCCATAGTTACGCTAACTGGTTAGCCCGTGAATGAACTATTGACACTACTGTACTTTACTCTTTATCTGCATTAATAATAAAATTTACTAATATGTTGTAAGAGCACTAGTTGACTAGAGTAGCACAGCAGGACCACGGAAAAGAAAGGCTTTTGGTCCCTTTAGTTCCGATTTATAGCGTAAAATGGTTATCTAAAAGACATAATTGTGCATTAAAGGAATCTAAACAAATATCATATTGTACATATTGCGTTTAAGATGAAATGTGTTTAAATCTTGAAAATAACCACAATGGTCGTACAGAAGTTTAGAGTTGACGTGACTACAGTAGTAGTTACGTTACATACTTGATGACGGACGGAGCAGAGCATGTTTGGGGGTGTTTTGTTTATTGTCCATCGAGTGTGTAAGATTTTTGTGCTGCCTATGAGCTTCTTATTATAATGTGGTGTGCAGGAAGTTGGACTGAGTCGTTTCAGTAGAACAGTCTGCAAATCTGGAAATATGCCTTGTAGTGTGTTAGTATGAACTGTTATAGTGAACTTCGTTGAGCTTTGTGTTGAGAATCAATTATTTACCTCAGTGTACTGGTTAGATGTGGGAATCTGCTTAGATTAATGAATGAGTGCATTGTACAGTGCCACTGGCACACAGAAAGCGTCGCCAGTGTATGCTCTGCTCACTCTAAGTGCAATATTTTTTAAAATCGTATTTAATTATTGTGTATATTATCATGATTATAAGACCACCATTTTAGATAAATTGTTTCTTTAAATTTCAATAAATTCGACATTGAATGTAATTCTTGTGTGGGGGTACATCCTAAGAGACAATTCCAGTTTCATTTATTTTGTATTTATTATTTATATGTCTTTACATTCATTGATGTTCCTTAGGCTGGTTTATTCTTATTTAAACAATTTCTAAAGGCCACGATGCAGCAGCACACGACCAGAAACATATGTTAACAGATAAACCACTCGAGTTCTTAAATGGTGGTGTGCTTGCCCACCACTTGTTAGGCAGCAGCAAATTGTCATCTGGCAATTAATTTCACTTCATTTCGAACCTATGAATCAAATGGTGCATTGCAACTGGATAGTCTTATTCAGAAGATAGGACCCACTTTCCATATGAAGTTGCAAGAGAATCATAAAGAGCAAAAATCTGAAAAGTAGGATTTGTGTGGAATGGGGTTTGGAACTAAATTTTCTGCCCAATATAGTTCTACAAAGAAGACCTTAAACAAGAAATGAACACTAAAAGCCCATTCCACCCACTGAAACATAATAAAGATTCACCAGTTGTGTAGGTTCATTACAATCTTTTGCAGTTGTATTGAAAGTCTTAATAAAAGACGAGACGCGTTTCGCTTTGTTTTAAAGCTTCTCCAGTGGTTACTGTAACAGTGTGTTTTTTTTCGCTTATAATTCTGTTTGTTAAGGCCATGAACAGTTCGCGTGCCTTATTTACTACTCTAAACAGTTTTAATTCTTGTGGTTACTGACGGTATTTTTGTTGTTTACTTCAGTCTCGTTATTTTTTCACGTATATGTTTGGGTATTCATCACACAGCACTTTCACGGCACTAAATATTCACATTGTTATGTTGAGAAGAACTAATGTCATTCGCCATTTCAACTATTTTGTTTTGCTATTGCGGGGTGCGTCCGTCTTTAGTTCGCTTTGGTACTGGGGGGGAACTGAATGTTTATATTTTCCAGCTAGAAATTGCATGTATGTATGTGTGTGTGTGTGTGTGTGTGTGTGTGTGTGTGTGTGTGTGTTGAAATACGTATTGTTTGTTTGTGTGTGTGTGTGTGTGTGTACGCTGGTTTGTGTGTCTGCCAATACAGTACGTTATAACTTTCTGGTAATATTTTCTACAAATTGTTTCTTCTGTTTTGTTCACGAAGATATTTGCTAACTTTCCTGAAATTGGTTATTCCATTGGCAATTCTTCTTCTTGTTGGTAGAACTCTTTGTTGAATTCAAAGTGATTTTGGTAAGTAATGAGGTACAAAAGAATGTTTACCTTTGTTATGTGTGTCTGTGGTAATTGATTGTATCTAGGTATTATTTATGATCTTGATTGTTTCTTTGACTAGGATTGTAGGGTACATGTTTTCTACATTAGATGAGACCAGCATAGCTGTATCTGGAATATATAAGCCTTTTCCGTGGTTTATTAGTTCTTTTGTGTTGCTCTACACTTAGGACTGACAGGCAGAACTTTTGAAATAAGGTATAAGGAACACAAAAGAGCATGGAAATGTGGCACCAGCCATTCGCCAATTGCAGAACACATCAGGCAAGAAAACCACCACACTAATAAACAGAAAATGACATGAAAATAGTCAGATTTGGCAACAAGGAAAATCTCCTAAAGCTACAAGAGAACTTCCAAATTCAAGAAACAATAACAGAGAAGAAACACATTATAAATGACCAGACAAACTGCAGTCAGACACTATTTAAACTAATAAAACATATTGTAGAGAAAGAACAACTTCCCTAGACACCAACAAAATAATATCACAAACTAGGCGGTATCCCCACCCTAGACTATTCACCACTGTAACATAGCAAAGGAATAATTTACACACACATTAGCCAACACACGTTAACTCCCTTAACACACACACACACACACACACACACACACACACACACACACACAAACACATGCACACAAAATTTTGTACTCAGAAAATACAGACACTCACAGAGTGACACCAGATGCTTCCACCACTACCAAAAGGAACAAAAGGCGAATGCTTCCCACAATAGCAAAACCAAATACTCGAAATGGCGTAATGACAGCAATTCTTGTCAACACAGAAACGTGAATATTTAGTGTGGTAAAAGGGCTGTGTGTTGAATTTCCAATATATATAGAAGAGCAACAGTAATGAAGTAAACAACGAAAAAAGAGAGTAATGATAAGAATTAAAATTGTTAATAGTAGAAAGTGAAGGAGGAGGAGAGAGGAGATCAGTGTTTATTCCATCGACGACAAATGGTTCAAATGGCTCTGAGCACTATGGGACGTAACATCTGAGGTCATGAGTCCCCTCGAACTTAGAACTACTTAAACCTAACTAAACTAAGCACAGCACACACATCCATGCCCGAGGCAGGATTCGAACCTGCGACCGTAGCGGTAGCGCGGCTCCAGACTGAAGCGCCTAGAACCGCTCGGCCACACCGGCCGGCCCTCGACGACAACTAGGTCATCATAGACGGAGCACAAGCTCGGATTAGGTAAGGATGGGGAACTAAATCAGCCGTATCCTTTCACAGGAACTATCTTGGAATATGCCTGAAGCGATTTAGAGAATCACGGAAAACCTAAATGAGGATGGCCGGAAGATGGTTTGGACGGTCATCCTCCTGAATGGAAGTCCAGTTTCTCGGTGTAGTAAGTAAAGCAAGCAAACTTATCGTGATCCTAGCAAACAGAACTGTAAGAGAAAAAAACCATATTGTTACAGTGACACTGATGAGGCTTCAGACTAAAGCGAAACAGCTGGTCGTAATAAGACTTTCATTACAGTTGCAAAAAACAACAATTAAATTAGACAACTTGTATATCTGAAACTATTGAAAAAGAGGCCTAAAAAAAGACAACAGAATAAGAATTTATCACCCAGAATAACAGTTACAATACATTGTCCTTGGCCACTGATAGGAAAAGACAGTAGACGTAGCTTTACAGCTTCTGCAGTTAACCAAATGACACTAACACAACTCACAGGCTTAATTCAGATCACTCACGTAGCATACAGCTAAACATTGTTCCACGTCTACTCTCATTACCAATTAGTCACTACGAAAAACTACTATCAACTGTCTTTACGACTATGTACTTGTATATCCCAATACAATCTTCTATATAATAAGCACAGAGCATAATAACGATTTTGCTTGATTTGACATAAAGTAGTCTGTCCACATATTAAAGTCAAACAAATGCAATGTTTTTATTGCACTGGTAGCATTCACTTTATGCTCTTTACGCATTGAACAATTATTGTAGAGGGTATAAATTTCTGGCATCTCTTTTTTACGGGAACCGACCTTTTCTTTTCCTTGCTGCAGTCAGGTTTTAAGTAGCTCTAACCATTTTTAAATTAAGTAGAAACTATGCAAAATATTGAACAATTATTTAAGAATCAGTTAATGTATTAAATCTTACAAAGTAAATGGTGGTATGTATATGTGTCTGCCTACACACATTGCTCTGTTGTTAGTGTTGTCTTGGTTTATAAAATATGCTGATTTTAAACAAATGTTTAAACAAATGCTTAATTATTTAAGTAATATAATAGGTAAGTAGCCCACTCGATGTGGCAACGAACACTACTATTTGATAGGTCAATCTCTTTTTACGCAATGAAATGTACAACAGTTGTTAATTATTTACTACATTTGACTTGAAAGAATATTCTTGTTGCTGTAACTTCTTCCACGTAATATCTCCATTGCCTTTCTACATACGCACAGATTCGTCCCTTCCTCCTTCATTAAATGGTATATCGTGCTTTATTGTAATAGCAAAAGTTTGCACTGCACTTACACAAACATGTTCAAAGCCATTCAACCCTTTGTGCCTGTGCCCTGGTGAAAGTGACGCCACGTTGTGGTTTGACAGTTTGACAGTTCCACGTGACCCCGTCACGCTGGTCCCGGGCCACCGCGCCGTGCAGCCAGCTGTCGGAGACGCGCCAGCCACCCCGCCACAGCGTGTGCAATTCAACCCCTACGTTTACCAAAACTATCAGTGTGCAATTCAACCGCTACGCTTAACCAAAACTATCACTTCAGCTCATTTTAAAGTACGTCGTGTCACAGAGTCGAGTGTAAATGACACTCCGAGAGGAAGAGTTTATCGCAGAGCGGAAACACGGGTGTATTATATCCTAAATTACGAGGGCAGTTCAATAAGTAATGCAACACATTTTTTTTCTGAAACAGGGGTTGTTTTATTCAGCATTGAAATACACCAGGTTATTCCCCAATCTTTTAGCTACACAACACTATTTTTCAACGTAATCTCCATTCAATGCTACGGCCTTACACCACCTTGAAATGAGGGCCTGTATGCCTGCACGGTACCATTCCACTGGTCCATGTCGGAGCCAACGTCGTACTGCATCAATAACTTCTTCATCATCCGCGTAGTGCATCCCACGGATTGCGTCCTTCATTGGGCCAAACATATGGAAATCCGACGGTGCGAGATCGGGGCTGTAGGGTGCATGAGGAAGAACAGTCCACTGAAGTTTTGTGAGCTCCTCTCGGGTGCGAAGACTTGTGTGAGGTCTTGCGTTGTCATGAAGAAGGAGAAGTTCGTTCAGATTTTTGTGCCTACGAACACGCTGAAGTCGTTTCTTCAATTTCTGAAGAGTAGCACAATACACTTCAGAGTTGATCGTTTGACCATGGGGAAGGACATCGAACAGAATAGCCCCTTCAGCGTCCCAGAAGACTGTAACCATGACTTTACCGGCTGAGGGTATGGCTTTAAACTTTTTCTTGGTAGGGGAGTGGGTGTGGCGCCACTCCATTGATTGCCGTTTTGTTTCAGGTTCGAAGTGATGAACCCATGTTTCATCGCCTGTAACAATCTTTGACAAGAAATTGTCACCCTCAGCCACATGACGAGCAAGCAATTCCGCACAGGTGGTTCTCCTTTGCTCTTTATGGTGTTCGGTTAGACAACGAGGGACCCAGAGGGAACAAACCTTTGAATATCCCAACTGGTGAACAATTGTGACAGCACTACCAAGAGAGATGTCAAGTTGAGCACTGAGTTGTTTGATGGTGATCCGTCGATCATCTCGAACGAGTGTGTTCGCACGCTCCGCCATTGCAGGAGTCACAGCTGTGCACGGCCGGCCCACACGCGGGAGATCAGACAGTCTTGCTTGACCTTGCGGCGATGATGACACACGCTTTGACCAACGACTCACCGTGCTTTTGTCCACTGCCAGATCACCGTAGACATTCTGCAAGCGCCTATGAATATCTGAGATGCCCTGGTTTTCCGCCAAAAGAAACTCGATCACTGCCCGTTGTTTGCAACGCACATCCGTTACAGACGCCATTTTAACAGCTCCGTACAGCGCTGCCACCTGTCGGAAGTCAATGAAACTATACGAGAAGAAGCGGGAATGTTTGAAAATATTCCACAAGAAATTTCCGGTTTTTTCAACCAAAATTGGCCGAGAAAAAAAATGTGTTGCATTACTTATTGAACTGCCCTCGTACATGCTCAATGCACGATGACCGTTAGGATTTTTTGAATACAGACCAGAAACGTTGAAGGATATTTCACAACCACGTCAGAAGCAGGTAGTGTATAATGGTAACGAATTCTGTCCTCGTTATGTGACTATAAACGAAGCTCTTATTCACTCTCCGTCGTCAGGCCACAAGTGTCTCATCGGGACCATCCGACCGCCGTGTCATCCTCAGCTGAGGATGCGGACAGGAGAGGCGTGTGGTCAGGACACTGCTTTCCCGGTCGTTAGGTTGGTTTTCTTTGACTGGAGCCGCTAGTATTCGGTCGAGTAGCTCCTCAACTGGCATCACGAGTGCTGAGTGCACCCCGAAAAATGGCAACAGCGCATGGCGGTCTGGAGGGTCACCCATCCAAGTGCCGGCCACGCCCGACAGCATTTAACTTCGGTGATCTGACGGGAACCGGTGTATCCACTGCGGCAAGGCTGTGGCCCACCATTACACGTAGCAGACAAAAATGTAGTCATGTTAGAATTTCTTGAGCTGTAAGTGCACCACACAAATACTAACCTTCTTTGTTGTCCGAAAAAGGTTGGCGATTTTTTATTTGGACTCATTGTATTTTTTGAAAAGGCTCAATCAGTGACTGACAGGTATTACACAACGCCCGTGAACCATTTGATAGTGGATTGTACACGAAGCGAAATAGGTCAAAAAAGGTTTTGCATCACCTCGGTTCCGAGAGTTCCGGAACCCGTACAGAAAATTGGAATAGAGGTCAACATAAACATCACTTCCGCCCTTTTATCGCTCATTGAAACAACACATAGCATGTTGTATCACCATACAGCGAGACCTTCAGAGGTGGTGGTCCAGATTTCTGTACACAGCGGTACCTCTAATTCCTAAAAGCACGTCCTCTTGCATTGATGCATACCTGTATTCGTCGTGGCTTCATCAAGGCATTGTTGGTGCAGATTGTCCCGCTCCTCAACGGCGATTCGGCGTAGATCCCTCAGAGTGGTTGGTGGGTCACGTCGTCCATAAACAGCCCTTTTCAATCTATCCCAGGCATGTTCGATAGGTTCATGTCTGGAGAACATGCTGGCCACTCTAGTCAAAAAAATGGCTCTGAGCAATATGGGACTTAACATCTGAGCTCATCATTCCCCTAGAACTACTTAAACCTACCTAACCTAAGGACATCACACACATCCATGTCCGAGACAGGATTCGAACCTGCGACTGTAGTGGTCGTGCGGTTCCGGACTGTAGCGCCTAGAACCGCTCGGTCACACCCGCCGGCCCCACTCAAGTCGACGTTATCCTGAAGGAAGTCATACACAAGATGTAGACGATGGGGGTTCGAATTTTCGTCCATGGAGACGAATGCCTCGCCAATATGCTGCCGATATGGTTGCACTATCGTTCGAGGATGGCATTCACGTATCGCGCAGCCGTTACGGCGCCTTCCAAAACCACCAGCGGCATACGTCGGCCCCACATATTGCCACCACAAGACATCAGGTAACCTCCACGTTGCTGCACTCGCTGGACAGTGTGTCTAACACATTCTGCTTCACCGATTTGCCTCCAAACACGCTTCCGACGATTGTCTGGTTGAAGGCATATGCTAAACAAAAAAACAAAAAAATGGTTCAAATGGCTCTGAGCACTATGGGACTTAACATCTGTGGTCATCAGTCCCCTAGAACTTAGAACTACTTAAACCTAACTAACCTAAGGACATCACACACATCCATGCCCGAGGAAGGATTCGAACCTGCGACCGTAGCAGTCGCGCGGTTCCTGACTGAGCGCCTAGAACCGCTAGACCACCGCGGCCGGCTTATGCTAAACTCTTCGGTGAAGAGAACATGATGCCAATCCTGAGCGGTTTACTTGGCATGTTGTTAGACCCATCTGTACCGCGCTGCAAGGTGTCGTGGTTGTAAAGATGGACCTCGCCATGGGCGTCGGGAGTGAAATTGTTCAAAAGGCTCTGAGCACTATGGGACTTAACATCTGTGGTCATCAGTTTCCTAGAACTTAGAACTACTTAAACCTAACTAACCTAAGGACATCACACACATCCATGCCCGAGGCAGGATTCGAACCTGCGACCGTAGCAGTCGCGCGGTTCCGGACTGAGCGCCTAGAAGCGCGAGACCACCGCGGCCGGCGTCGGGAGTGAAGTTGCGCATCATGCAGCCTATTGCGCACAATGTGAGTCGTAACACGACGTCTTATGGCTGCACGAAAAGCATTATTCAACATGGCGGCGTTGCTGTCAGGGTTGCTCCGAGCCATAATCCGTAGGTAGTGGTTAGCCACTACAGTAGTGGCCCTTGGTGCTCTGAGCGAGGCATGTCATCGACGGCTCCTGTCTCTCTGTATCTCCTCCATATCCGAACACCACCGCTATGGATCACTCCGAGACAACTAGACACTTCCCTTGTTGAGGGCCCATCCTGGCACAGGGTAACAATGAGGACGCCATCGAACCGCTGTATTGACGGTCTAGGCATGGTAGAACTACAGACAACACTAGCCGTGTATCTCCTTCCTGGTGGAATGACTGGAACTGATTGACTGTCAGACCCCCTCTCTAGGCGCTGCTCATGCATGGTTGTTTACATCTTTGGGCGGGTTTAGTGACATCTCTCAACAGTCAAAGGGACTGTGTCAAAAAAATTGTTCAAATGTGTGTGAAATCGGATGGGACTTAACTGCTAAGGTCATCAGTCCCTAAGCTTACACACTAGCTAACCTAAATTATCCTAAGGCGGAACACACACACACCCATGCCCGACGGAGGACTTGATTCTCCGCCGGGACCAGCCACATAGTCCATGACTGCAGCGCCTTAGACCGCTCGGTTAGACTGTGTCTGTAATACAATATCCACAGTCAACGTCTATTTTCAGTTCTGGGAACCGGGGTGATGCAAAAACGTATTTTGATGTGTGTAGATTAGCACTGAAAGAATAATGCTGCTGCCCAGATATTGTCGGTCACAATACAAATGCGCAGCACTTGGACATCGAAATAGCTCCCAAATGATCCTGTTCCTAATTTTCGGGCCGGCCGCGGTGGTCTAGCGGTTCTAGGCGCTCAGTCCGGAACAGCGCGACTGCTACGGACGCAGGTTAGAATCCTGCCTCGGGCATGGATGTGTGTGATGTCCTTAGGTTAGTTAGGTTTAAATAGTTCTAAGTTTTAGGGGACTGATGACCACAGATGTTTAGTCCCATAGTGCTCAGAGCCATTTGAACCATTTAAACCTAATTTTCGGAATAAGAGCGGGCAAGACTGACTGAGTGGGTGATGGAGTACTGGAAAAGATACTCAAGAAGTGAAGACAGTTGTGTATATTTAGCTCATAGGCAGTTGAATGAGTATAACTGAGTATTGAGCGCGGCAGACAGGGAACAAATGAGAGGTAATTACCAGTTCCGATTGCAATTTACTATCAAGGGAAGCCTAGCAACAACGTTGGTCAGAAACACGGGATTGGATCCGTATTAATTTATTTCTGCTCTTGGTAATCGAAACAGTTTCTGAGTCTGTACCCCAAGTTTGGTCACATGTAACTTGCTTCCATTTCCAAACATTACGAAAAGAGGGTTACTGTGGAAATAATTTTCTTTGAATTGGGAAGTCACTTCGTACAAAAACTAAGTAAAATGTTAAATGGGAAAAGTTTTTCTTTGCGGAAAATAGTTTTCTGTTTGTGAAGAAAATGATTCCGATACCAGTGGACTAAACGCATTAATATCAATCGGGAGTATGTTGACTGCACATTTTTGTTTTTCTAAGGGAGGTATAGTGAACAAGACATGTTAGCCCACTCTGACTCTGAACGCGTTCTTGCTGAGATCTAAGATGTACACATTATGGGCGCGGTGGCTGCAGCTGAGAGGTGTACAGGTTACGTTAGGCGGCTCCTCTTTGTTGTGTGCAGGGTGGCCGGCGTGCCTCGACTGCGGAAGCGCTTCTGGCTGCGGCTCAGGCTCTGGAACTGGAACTGGATGCCACAACACACCGTGTGCCGCCTCGTCCCGATGCCTGCAGGCCTGCTGGGACCTGCACTGCCAACAGGTACAGCCTGCTCACCTCTCTGTCTCTCTCTCTCTCTCTCTCTCTCTCTCTCTCTCCTTTCTCTTTTACACTAACGGTATATTTATTTCAGTAGATGGGAGAACAGGCTAATTCGAATAAAACATTCGATGTGACATGCATTCACGTTTTATCGGTTACAGACATACAGCTGTTAGAATGTAACCCCAAGAAATTCTGGTATACGCTGTTAAGAAAAGGCGAATAATTAAGCTCAATGTTGATTTTCATAAATTCTGTCTCCGTTCTCAGTTCACATTCGAATTTACTTGACAACACCGGGTGTAGATCTTCTGACGTCGCCTTGAAAGAACTATTTATAATCCTAAAGATTATTTCTTCTCTTGTATTTACTTCTTCTTTGCATAATTGGCCTTTTAACTAAATACAAAGGGACATTTTGTTGTGGCGTGACAAGACAGCCACGCCACTCGGAAGTAGCCGAAAGGCACGCGTTAAGCTCACGCAGATGGGCGTGAGGTCTGAAACAGGATACGTAATGAATGCTATAAAGAAAAGTACGTAACTGCTCGAATACTTAATTTTAATCCATCATTTGTATACAGCATTCTTGATGATACAAGTGAGACTCTCTCTAGAAATGGTTAATGGCGCCTTGCTAGGTCGTAGCCATGGACTTAGCTGAAGGCTATTCTAACTATCTCTCGGCAAATGAGAGAAAGGCTTCGTCAGTGTAGTCGCTAGCAACGTCGTCGTACAACTGGGGCGAGTGCTCGTACGTCTCTCAAGACCTGCCGTGTGGTGGCGCTCGGTCTGCGATCACTGACAGTGGCGACACGCGGGTTCGAAATGTATTAATGGACCGCAGCCGATTTAAAACTACCACCTAGCAAGTGTGGTATCTGGCGGTGACACTACATTTCTCCCCCGCAAATCGGCGAACGGTCGTGTTATAAGGCTTCCGCCCGCCGTGGGGAGGGCCCCATGTTGATGTATGCGATGAGGTGGGGAGCCTAACAACAGGCGAGGCTGTGCCACCGCACCCGGCCATTCGGTCCGAGGGGAGCTAGGAAACGCCTGAAAACCTAGTCCAGGGTGCACGTCAACATGCGGTGTATGCGCCCGTAAAGAGACAGGAAGGGCCGAAGGGTCGACCTCCATTGAGTCGGAGCACCCGACTGGCGAAGACGACAGATGGTCCGGAGCGGGCAAGAGTTCCATGGCGGAGGACATCTGGCCACGGGAAGCGATCGGCGGCGCGTGACCCTGGGAGGCGCTTGGCGGCTGCAGCGAAGCGTCCACTGCGGGCGGCGCCGGCAGAAGAACAGGCGGCGGCGGCGGCGGCGGCGCGTCGCCATGGGGCAAAATGGAAGGCATCGTCGGTAACACCTGGGGATGAGGCGAGCCAGTAGATGGGTCCCCAGGGCGCTGACCGGACGGCACCGTCGCTGAAAGCAGACGGGGAGCGGCAGAATCCGTGCGACGACAGAGGCGCAGCTGATTGAGATGCCGACGCACCTCACCAGAGGCCCCCAAAATCAAATACATCGCGCGGCCGAGGCAGCGAAGAATGCGCCCCGCGAGCCAACGCCGTGAACCGCGATAGTTGCGATAGAATACAACGTCGCCTGGAGCAAAAGCAGGAGTCTGCCGCTGCACAGGAACCTAATGCGGCGGATGCAGCAAAGACATCAAGGTTCGATGAGGACGACCATGGAGCAACTCAGCCGGCGAGCGACCATCCCGTGGCTGAGAGCGATACGAGGACAAAAAGAGCAACAACGCGTCCTCCCGAGAATGCGACTCTTTCAACTTCAACATCTGTGACTTGAAAGTCCGGACCAAACGTTCAGCGGCACCGTTTGACTGAGGCGAAAACGGCGCGGACGTCAGATGTTGAATACCATTAACCTTACAGTGCTTGTATTTAAAGAATCCCATCCTCGTCGCCAACTGTTGTGGCGTGACAAGACAGCCACGCCACTCGGAAGTAGCCGAAATGCACGCGTTAAGCTCACGCAGATGGGCGTGAGGTCTGAAACAGGATACGTAATGAATGCTATAAAGAAAAGTACGTAACTGCTCGAATACTTAATTTTAATCCATCATTTGTATACAGCATTCTTGATGATACAAGTGAGACTCTCTCTAGAAATGGTTAATGGCGCCTTGCTAGGTCGTAGCCATGGACTTAGCTGAAGGCTATTCTAACTATCTCTCGGCAAATGAGAGAAAGGCTTCGTCAGTGTAGTAGCTAGCAAAGTCGTCGTACAACTGGGGAGAGTGCTAGTACGTCTCTCAAGACCTGCCGTGTGGTGGCGCTCGGTCTGCGATCACTGACAGTGGTGACACGCGGGTCCGACATGTACTAATGGACCGCAGCCGATTTAAAGCTACCACCTAGCAAGTGTGGTGTCTGGCGGTGACACCACACATTTAGTAGCAAAAAAAACTGACCATTTTTGCATATCCATCTTGTGGGGACTGTTAGGCTTAGATAATGTACTATCTGACAACTGAAGTATGCTGGGAGAATATACTCATCCTTGCAGCCAAAGAAACTTACTCCGGTAATGCTGGAAGCTCATTTGCTTGACAGACTCGGTAATGGAGCCCTGTAAGGCGATGCGGTTCTGCGACAGTCACTGTCAACTAATTGTCTGACATATCACACCACACATTTACAGAGAAATGTATATATCTGAGTGGGTCTGTTGGACGAGCACCCACCACTCGGATATATACATTTCTGTACGAGCGCGTCGGTTCCTTGAGATCTGCTACAGTGCTGATGCAGTAGTATTGTCCCTAGGGTACAGTACAAAAAGATGTGGCAGATAAGTGGCCCCTATTTAAGATATATCCAGTCCTCAATAGCGTACCCTTAAGGTACACACTGAACTCTGACAATACGTACCGTCATACCTCCAAATAGGAGGCTGCTTTGGCCATAGTTATGTATGACACCCAGCCTAAAATGTGTTCTAAATGTGGTGAGGAAGGTCACCTACGCCCCGAGTGCCCCCAAGATTACATCACACAACATCCACTGCAGGTCGTGGTACGTCCACCAACACTGGCAATCCTCTGAGTAATTTACTCAGTGGCCCTCACGACGTCTGCGTCTGTCCAGATCAAGTAGACCGACGCTGCAGTACTTCAGCCAATCTCTGGAGACTGATACCTGCCTGATCAGTCAGATTGGCCAGTGGCAGAACTGTGTACGACATAATCAGTACCATGGAACACCGCAGGCATCGCCAACAACAGTATGACAATCGACAGACTTATCGTACCAACAGAGACTCTGTGCTCGTGAGGTGTGAGTCAATGCCATCGTCCGACACGGAAGGCCACGAACGAAAACAGCGTTTACTTTAACGCCGAAAGCAACACCACAGAACCGTGCTAGAACATGGCAGGTCCCACTAGCAGCTGGAATAAGAGCTAATTGTGCAGTACGCCGACCATGAGGCTGACGCCATTGCCACTGGCTCTACCCCTGTAGAACAGACAGCAGGGTGAGCGGAACCCGTCTTCCAGTCCTCTGTGACGAAGAATAGTCAGCGAGAAGGTTCCAGTGCAGGCTGCGAAACCGCTCAGTCCCTTCTATCAACTTGAACAGCCTTTCGCATCCACTTTATGGATGACGTCGAAACGAGTCACAAAGCTGATCCGCGATGTGCTGAGTGGTGAACAACACCAGGAGGGCCCGCGGTCGGCGGGGTCTGACGTCACACGCGATGCCACTTCTCTCTACTATCACCATGGTTAGCCATGCCCAACCACTTCACTCCCAGACTTACTGCTTGGCCAATATGAATATCAACATGGTTAGCTTCGCTGTCAAGATCCAACTGCTGATGGAAGTGGCGTTACATTCACCTGATGGACCCACAGACATCGGCTTGGCGATTTTAATGCATGACGGCATCGAAGTCACTGAAGCCGACATCACATACCTCCCATACACATGGGAATTAGCAGTCGTGGCACTTGACACCCAAATCATTAATGTCTATACACCATAGGGCAACACCAAACGTCGTGACTGGGCTAGGTTCTACTCAGTTGATTTAATCCCCCTTTTCTGAGGACAATAGGAACACAGCGCCTTTGCTGGAGATTTTAATTTCATCCTCCATCCAGAGGACCAAATCGCACACTATACCCCTTGTCTGGAACTAAGTATGCTAATTCACGATCTTCATTTATGCGACAAGGCCACAGTGTGGACACATCTTAGAAGTCATTCAGCAAGCTTACTTGGTCGCATATACGTGTCACAAGATCTTACACAGGGAATGGTGGCCACCGAACAATGGCCTCTGGCCTGCTCTGATGACAGTGTGTACATCTGTCCTCAACAGATCTGGCACAGTAGCCAGCTTTTGAGGATGAACATAACACACCTCCAGGATCCATACTGCCGTCAGCAAGTTGCCAAACCGTGTGCCAACTGTGAACGACATCGCGCTTGATACTACTCTACTTTGGCGTTTAGACTCCTCTGTTCCAAGTTGGCATTCACAAGACAGTTATGCAGTTTGGCAAGGACATGGCTGCGTGGCTGTGGCAGACCCTGGACTTTGCGACGCTCTGAGACCTCGATACTCTACCCCCATCGCCAGACAGACATCGAGAACGACACCAATGGAGGCTCACAAACTATCGTTGACGAAGCCCAGATTACAAGGCGCCGCGCCATAGTCTACTCGCGGTGACACAACTGAACGGCAGCATAGATATTCATCATGCACCACATTGTGAAAAATACGCGCCGACACTGCCGACAGTTAATCACATGCCTTACGACGTGAGACAATCACTACTGCACGATGCAAGCAACCAAGATAAAAGACATGCAGGGTGATTTTCGTCGTCTTTACCAGGAAAGAAATAGACGGCACGACCACTCACTGTGAAAGCTGTACAACAGGTGACAGGCACTATTGACGAGGCACAGATATCGCAATAATGGAGAGGAGTTGGGGGATGCTTTGGACGAAGGTGCAGTTGATAAATCTCCAGGACCTGACAGATAACTAGTCGAGTTTTATTGGACCTTCCGTGACGTCACGATGCCCTGGTGTGGGTAACAATGTTGCAAGGGCCTATGTTCCCGGTCTGCACAGTACGACCTATCTTGGTCATAGGACTTCTCATACTGGCACATAACCCAACCTGAGTGCAATCGATCAGTGTCCATTGACCACTTCCAATGCTGAACGCTGTGGGCAGTCTTCTGAGTTACACTATGAGATCAAAAGTATGCGGCCTGGGTGAAAATGACTTACAAGTGGCGCCCTCCAACGGTAATGGCAGAATTAAATATGGTGTTGGCCCACCCTTAGCAGGTGTACTTTCAATCAGGCGCTGGAAGGATTCTTAGGGAATGGTAGTTCTTCACGGAGTGCTGCACTGAGGAGCGGTATCGATGTCGGTCGGTGAGGCCTGGCACAAAACATCCCAAACGATATTCAGGTCAGAACTCTGTGCAGGCCAGTCCATTACATGGATGTTATAGTCGTGTAACCACTCCGCTACAGGCAGTGCATTATGAAGAGGTGCTCGATCGTGTTGAAAGATGCAATCGCCATCCCCGAATTGTTCTTCAACAGCGGAAAGCAAGAAGGTGCTTAAAACATCAATGTAGGCCTATGTTGTGATAGTGCTTCGCAAAACAACAAGGGGTGCAAGCCCCGTCCATGAAAAACATGACCACACCATAACACCACCGCCTGTTTTACTGTTTGCCCTAAACATGCTGGCGATGACGTTCACCGGGAATTCGCCATACCCACATCATGCCATCGGATCGCCACATTGTGTACCGTGATTCGTCACCCCACACAACGTTTTTTCACTGTTCAGTCGTCCAATGTTTACCCTCGTTACATCAAGCGAGGCGTCGTTTGGCATTTACCAGCGTGATGTGTGTTTATCAGCAGCCGCTTGACCATGAAATTCAAGTTTTCTCACCTCCCGCCTAACTAGTATATTGCAGTGGATCCTGATGGTCTGAATAGATACCTGCCTATTACACATTACGACCCTCTTCAACTGTCGGCGGTCTCTGTCAGTCAACAGACGAGGTCGGCCTGTACGTTTTTGTGTTCTACGTGTCCCCTCACGTTTCCACTTCACTATCACTTCGGAAACAGTAATCCTAGGGATGATTAGGAGTGTGGAAATCTCACGTACAGACGTATGACACAAGTGACATCCAATTACCTGATGTAATATTTCTGGCTTATTCAGCCATCATGTTAGGCTCCAGGAAGCTATTCCCAGGGCAGTGGAGATGCAAGAAGCATGGAGATGACGCAATGTGGGATGAGGTGCCGGTGACATGTTAGATTCGGTACCATTCCCGTGAGAAAGACCGCCTGCATGATGCGGCTGCTCTGTGATTGGCTGCTGTGTTCGGCGGTAGGGCGCCAAAACGTTAAACTTTAGTTGCTATTATTAATTAAACCTGTCATCCAAATTACTTCATTTTTTTAAATAAACATCTCTCAACAGCCAGCTATGAATCAGTCATTTCAAAATTATTAAAATCAAAGTATTACTGAAACAAAAGACTGATGATATTACTGCCGATGCACATCGGTGGCGCTCGGGTCACGCGTTGCTGGCTTGGCGCGCGAAGTGTCTCGGGCAGTCCGGCTCTCCAGTTCTGACCGTTCCAGTAGACAGACATGTTGTCTGTTATAGCAGTATTTGTTTCATGCAATTTTATTTACTACAGTTCCGACCGTCGCTAAGTACAGACATGTTGTCTGTAATAGTAGTATTTGATTCATGTAATTTTATTCTCCAATTCTGACGGTTCCAGTAGACAGACACGTTGTCTGCGGCAGGATGTATTTCATGTTATTTTAGCCAGATATAATGACTGTGGAAAGATATGTTCAATACGTTCTGATCAATAATAGTTTCTCGTGTCTATATCAATAAAAACGCGAGTGGCATCCCAAATGAGTTATAGTTTATTCGTAGCAGCAGTTCCTTGCGAAGTTAATTTCAGCCTCAAGAAAAAGAATCCACAACCTGCGTGCTATTTTCTGCGCTGGGGAAATCATCATCATGAAGACAATAGGTTAGTGAAGTGTACAAGAACTGATGTATTCCACACAGGGCAGTGGAAACAACTAGGCACCTCACGTGTACTGCATGCACAGTACAAATGTGCTCAGTGACACGTCATCTGCAGTAATGCAGAGGAGGTATAGAAGGATGAAAGTATCAATACTATCTCACTTTTATTCCTTTTTTTCTTGCCGTACTGACCACGTTCGAAGTCTGTGAGTTTCGCAGAGCGCCTCGTTCTGCTCTCTCACGATGTCTAATGACTACGGAAGTCGTTGGTGTGGAGTACCTGCAGTAGGTGGCAGCACAATGCACCTAATATGAAAAACTTATGTTTTTGGGGGTATCCCGATACTTTCGATCACATAGTGTAAGTCGGCGGCGCTGTCGCCCCTCTCCCGCCAGTTATTGAACTAGGATATTTCGGAGCCATGTTTACAAAGCATGTGTGCAGAATGGCTGCGGCGAACTATCGACGGTCACTACAGATGGTGCCCCAGAAGCTGCTCTGGAACTTTTACCAGCGCATCGTGTGGAATGCGTGAACGTCTACCTGGCGTCCACACTCAAATCACGTGCCACTGATCCTCCCCCTACTGGCAGTGATGGGTCGCAGACTTTAGGTGGCCTTCGATTATTTCCTATTCGATTAAAACACGTTATGACACTCTCATCCTCCGCATGTGTGATGTAGGGCTGGGACTGGTTAATATCTGTGCATGGGGAGCTGCCCTTTATATGAGTAACACGTGGAATCGATGGACCAGTCAACACGTCTCGCTCACGGGTCATCTATTGGAGATACTGATGCCGATCTCACACGCCTCATTCAACTACATATACATGATTACTCTGCAATTCACAATTAAGTGCCTGACAGAGGATTCACTGAATCACCTTTCAGCTACTTCTCTACCGTTCCACTCTCGAACAGCGTGCGGGAAAAACGAGCAATTAATCTTCTGTGAGAGCTGTGATTTCTCTTATTTTATTGGTTCAAATGGCTCTGCGCACTATGAGGCTTAACATCTATGGTCATCGGTCCCCTAGAACTTAGAGCTACTTAAACCTAATTAACCTAAGGACAGCACACAACACCCAGCCATCATGAGGCAGAGAAAATCCCTGACCCCGCCGGGAATCGAACCCGGGAACCCGGGCGTGGGAAGCGAGAACGCTACCGCACGACCACGAGATGCGGGCTCTTATTTTATTATGACGATCATTTCTCCCTATGTGGGTGGCCGCCAACAAAATAGTTTCACACTCTAAGGAGAAAATTGTTGATTTAAACTTCACGAGAAGCTCCTGTCGCAGCAAAAAACGCCTTTGTTTTACCGGTACTGGTGGTCCAAGTCGCGACACACTCACTTACCGACATTAATTGTGCAATGGAACTACGTGATCTCGGATCTACTCACTACGTGCCCGTTGAAGGCAAAAGGTTTTTACACCACCCTTCTGCAGGCAGCTGCACATAACGTGTTAGAAACCAAATACCGAACTATCAATTGGCCACGAATGTGGACAGCGTTACACCACCGCTTTCTGCCAACCACCGTACGCGCGATGTGGTATCAAGTCACCAACAAAAATTATGTGACGAGTCACCGGCTCCAAGCTATCGCATAAATGGCCTCTCCACTTTGCTCTGACTGTCGCTTCCTAGACAGTGACGAACATCGGTTCAGGTGCGTGTCGTCGGTCGGCATTTGTTGACTGACAAGATCTTAGCTTGTTACCTCCGCGTCACATCTGACGTGATTACAAAAAATGGCGCTAAGCACTATGGGACTTAACATCTGAGGTCATCAGGCCCCTAAAGTTAGAACTACCTAAACCTAACTAACCTAAGGACATCACACACATCCATGCCCGAGGCAGGATTCGAACCTGCGACCGCAATGACAGGATACAACAAAACTCCAGTAGCATCATATCTTGAAGAAAAATTCTTTTACCCGAAGTAGTACCAGTAATATACAAAGCTATTTTAGTTTATCCTAAGAGTCACATTTCCCTACCATTGTGTTTTATGGAATTTTTTGTACACTTTTATTATTTATAATCATGCTGTAAAAATATAACTAAAGAATTTTTGGGAATAGTTAGGGGCAACGCCTGAAGAGGCATAGTTCTTTTTTTTACGGTAGGGTAAAATTGGTGGTGTGAAGTAGGGGTAGATTTGATTTTTTTCTTTTCTTTTATTATTTTAAAATTTTTGATTAAAATTAGGTGGATGAGGAGGTTGTTGCACTGGAAGAAAAGGGTGCTTAAGACAACCGTTGTAGAGATCGAAGCATCCGCATTCGAGTCCCGATCTGGCGCAAATCTTCAGCTTTCCCCATTCCATTACCACAATGACTTGTGCCGCTGGAAGTCAAGAGTTTCCTACACATCCTTTCACTTTCCTTCCACATCCTCTATTTCGTATAAAGCAGAGTGAATTGTTCTTGAAGATATGTCCCCAGAAAGCCGCGAGGGTTTCCGTCGGACTACGGATGCGAGTTACTAGTATAATTGATACCATAATAAGTGAAAGTGGCTTAATCAGTAAACAATATTAGAGGGATTACTAGGTATTTTTTAAGTAGCCTTGCCGGCCGGGGTGGCCTAGCAGTTCTAGGCGCTACAGTCTGGAACCGCGGGACCGCTACCGTCGCAGGTTCGAATCCTGCCTCGTGCATGGATGTGTGTGATGTCCTTAGCTTAGTTAGGTTTAAGTAATTCTAAGTTCTAGGGGACTGATGACCTCAGAAGTTGAATCCCATAGTGCTCAGAGCCATTTGAACCGTTTTTGCAAGTAGCCAACAAAAAAATTCCCATCGTCTGCCGTCACCTCCTCCTCGAAGCTATGGAATCCGGTGTAAATGACTCGGGTAGAGTTCGTATGTAGCGTCCACCATATTGTTGTATACGACACATTACAGGCAGAAATTGTACGTGTGCTTTTTGGAGTCTTACGTTCTGCAAACTGAATAATGTCTTCTGCTTCATCTACACTTTGTTCATTTGCACGCAAGAAGAAGTATGACTGCTGGGAACTGCATCAGTATTTTACAGTACAGTAAAACATAATTAGGCATTAGGCACTCTGGTATACTGCAATTAGAAAATCGTCTACGGCGTACAGGCAGCGGTAACTTTTCCAGCACAAATCTATACACAAGAACCGTATCGACGTACTCAGCATTTGTAAATACTTGCGGCATGGCTAAATACGTAGCAGAAGGGGCCAACAAAAAACAATCACGATTAAGAAATTCATTTATAAAAATTCAAGCACAACTTCGCAACTTGAACTTCAAAAACAAAACTGACAGCAAACTCGTAGCAAATAGAGTATAGAGTACCGACACGAGAAATGAAAACTTGTCTCTGTAACTAATACAAATTGCATGCATGTTACATGCAATTATATATTTGGATTAATCTATAGAACCACTTCCTAAAATATTTACTGTTCCCAATGAAATACCATGTGTTTATCATAAAAGGGGAAAGTCACATTACGACACAGCTGTTAGAACAGAAGACCTCGCATTTGAAACCATTATAATTGGTGGCAGTTCCAAAAGAAAAAAAAACTTTGAAAAACAGTAAAGAAAAGTCTACGAAAAATCTTAGGACCAAAATCTGAAAATGCAATTTGGATGACAAAGTAATCATACATTTATCTAGTTACCGTAATAAATGACAGATATTACCAGGAAACGGCGTTACGGGCACCTATTTAGAATGGACTACTACAAGCTCACAAGGAAAATTCCAAATTTATTCTAAGCTATAAAAACCATAAACTCCGCCGGGACACTCTATGAAGGACCAACGCTAGAGATCGGCCGCCGTGTCGTCCTCAGCCCACTGGCGTCACTGAATGCGGATATAGAGGGGCATGCGGTCAGCACATCGCTCTCTCGGCCCTATGTCTCAGTTTACGAGACCGACAAATACACGCAAGCAGAAGTTAATGAAGACCTGAAAGAACTATTATTCTTTGAAGAAATCTTTCAAGGTAGAACAAAATTTACAATTCTAATTCACGAACACAAATTTTCTGAGAAAAACGGCTCTACGTGACACTGTTGTTGTCATCCCACACTGGAACCAACTGTAATCGTCAACGCGACGTTAAACCCCATTTTTTCCCTCCGCAGAACTGTTACAAAAACAAATTCAGATTTATCCTCTTCAGCCCAAGCTTTACGGTTTCTCAGCTTATGAATCGAATATTGGACCTATCGATGTGCTCTCAAATAATCTAAGTAGCAAAACTTTTCCCCAGTCGCACTTCATTGGGATTTGTCTGAAAAGAATCAAATTCAGCAACAAATCAAAAGCTTTCAACAGCAGAGTACACACAAATTCAGTGAGCATTCACAAATATACAAAGTGTAAAGTAAGGCAGAAAACCAGTAACCGAATATTTTACCGACATATAGAGAACCCAAGCAACCGAAACGAGAGGCGTTCGTCATGGATGGCTCTTTAGTTTTGGATGTCGAGGTATGAGTGCAGCCAATGAGACTCAGTTGTTGTGGTTTCTTCACGTTCTCCATGCATGTGACGGCCGCAGGCAGTATTCAGTGCATCTCCGTGAGTAATAGTAATGAAAATGAAATGAGCGTTTGGCGTCATTTGCCGGGAGGCCCCTTACGGGGCAGGTCCGGCCGCCTTGGTGCAGGGCTTATTACATTCTGCGGCCTGGTGGGGTTGATGGGACTCGTTTTGCAATTTATTTAATGTCCACCTACATCAGTATAGCGTCCATTCACCACTCGTTGCTCTGCATTCCTAGGTACTATGTAGACGATGAGAAAAGCAGCGTTGAATAAAATCACCGTCCATACTTACGACTAGAAAGTCCGCGTAACTCAAGTAACAATGTTAATAATGGGCAAAGTGGGTGCTTCCTCATTTCATTGAAAATGTTTGTTTGTAGATACTAATGTTTTATTACGACCCTTTTTCATTTATGGTGTCATCAAGCCCACATTTACGTTGGTAGTACATCTACTACTAGTTCGTGCAGCTTGTATCACACTTAAGACAGCCAGAAATGTGCTAAATCCAACCCGAAATATTACGAGTTTCACTCAGGCAATACTCTGTTACAAAACGAGTTCGCATTCGGTCCTTTTCAGTGGATTCTTCGAAAGAAGGTGCTCGCCAAAATGTTCGTACTTGCATACGCAACACGCCACGCAGAATTATACACAAAGGCCGACCGTTTCACACGCGGTTTCGTCTGCAACTAACATTCCAAAACTTCTCAAAACTTCACCGAAATGTCCGTAATTGCATCTGCTAGCACGGCGATATAAACCGAAAGCGATTCAACTGCCATTCCTTCATCTTACAGCTAATTTTTTCGGACACATTTAACATGACCCTCTTGCCTGACAGCGACACCACGACTGACCAAATGCCGTCCCTCACAGAGCATATAACTCGTTCAATTACGCGGGAAAGACTCTTCTCTCATTGGTTGATCAAAACGATGATCCAATCAAATTAACCTCTCATGATCAACTTCGCGCGCAAACCACTTTACCCCATTCAGCATTCGTACATGCATCTACGTCATTCCATATTGCAAAACTTCACAAAATGTTCCGCAAAACCAAACGAAACGAAAATTAAAAGAAAACTATGCTTGAAATATACTTTAGAACTAAGTATCGTCTTACTATCTTTCTGGCTGCCTTATTACAAAAGCAAACGCTCCTAGATATACGTCATCCACCAGTTAGGGGGATTCACCACTTTCGGGACATGCTGGTTACGTAACACTTGCTAGTTATGGATGGTGTAATACATTATAAAATTGAAATTTGATGTGTTTCCCCACATACACACTCACATTCACTCTCATCTACTCCCACCCTAACACAAAATATAAAAATCAACTATTAAACTATTATTTTCCTTACGAAAGCAAAATTATTAAAAGTCTTTAAAAATAAAGTCTTTAAAAATAACTTGTGCGCACTGTTAGTGCTGTTAATATCTTCAAATAACAAAGAAACTTAAACTGTCATGATTCCTATCTGAATTTACTTTACTAAGCGTCGGTTAAGAACTTTTTAATGGGTTTTTTATGTTTCCAAAACTATTAAAGTTATCGCATGAATATTTTACACACTGTTCTTCTAAATTATAAAAGTTCGTATACCAAATTTGAAAACAAACAGATCATATTTATTATAGTAATTCAGTTTCTTGGGTGAGATGAATAAGTGATCTTAGTTCGTTTCCACACAGCGCAGTTCTCACGGCCCGCACACCGCGACAGATGGCATTATGACGCCAGCAGCCGACTACATAACGGCTGGAGCTGGAGGCTTCATTGCCAGCCTCCAGTACAGCGTGACCTAAGGCTGGTATTACACTATCAAATTTCTTTGTCAAAGATTTGATCAAAGATGTGATCAAATATTCCGTCAAATATATTTGACAAAGATCTTTGACGTAGCGCAAGAAGGGGTATTACGCTATCATCATATTTTTCGTCAAAGAGCAAGATGGCTGACAACAACAACTTGTTATTAACCGCAGCAGTTGCATGTACCACAGGTGCACTGTGTGCACATGCGGAAGAGAAGCCGGGGAAAAAAAGGAATCATACCAGGGTGAAGCCATGGGTTTTACGACGACACGATAAAAGCATTCAAAAAAACTTGTTACATGAGCTTGTAGTGGAGGACGTCAAGTCATACATCAATTACTTAAGAATGGATGAGCATACATTTCTGTATGTGCTTAGTGAAGTGTATCCTCGTACCACAAAGCACAATATTCACTTAAGAACTGCTACATCTGCAGAAGACAAGCTCATTGTAACATTCCGATTCTATGCTACAGGAGAGGGTTGGGTTAGGTTAGGTCAGGTTAGGTCTCCAATCTTCTTAATCTATTTTTGTATTCAGGGTGCCTCACGTTGTAAAGCGCCTCATCAGCTTCACAGGCTTACATCTCTATTAATTTTGTAGTTGTCAGCATACACGAATTGTATTTACTGGCAATGTTTATAAATACACTTCAGACGACAGAACGCTGCAGCGATACTAGCGCTCCATGTGGTAAAATGTCACATTGCAGTGAACAGAAGACAAGCGACTTCTTTGATCACATCTACAGCGAGGCCCTAGAATTGATCAAATATTGGACGACATTTGACAGAGTTCCCTATTACACCGTCAAATATCTTTGACAAAGATAAAACTTACTGCAAAATTCTGCAGCCGTGTAAATAGCTGCGACGTTACAATTCGACGCCACATTGGGCGATCTGCGCGCGGGATGGGGATGAAATGATGATGAAGACAACACCCAGTCCCTGAGCGGAGAAAATCCCCGACCCAGCTGGGAATTGAACCTGGGACCGTAGAATTGCAATCCGTCACGCTGCCCGTTCACCTATCGGGGCGTACAGTAATAGTAGTAGTAATAATAATAATAATAATAATGATAATAATGACAATCAGTCTTGTACTTTTGCGGTCAGGTACAGTCGAGGTCCAACAAGGGATAGTGATGAAATGAGTTGTATGTCGATGTATTCTAGCGCATGTCGCAAAAATAATATGTACTATTGAAATCAAGTAAAGCCCCAGATGGTCTTTCTACGATACATGCACGAATGTTTCGATAAATAAGTGATCTTATTATTATATTCGTGATGCGTGGTCTTTCGGACATGTTCGAAAGAACAGACACCACACATTCAGGGTGACAATTATTGAACTATATAAAATAAAATCGTCATAGCTTCTGAATGTTTTGCGTTAGAACGCTCAAACTTCATGGCATGATGGGAATTAGTATGCGCTGTTTGGTTTGGTTTAGCGGCAAAGCCCATTTTCATCTGTATGGGCTCGTCAATAAGATAAATTGGCGCATTTAGGGAACAGAGAATCCACATTTCGCGATCGAGAAGTCTCTTCACTCTCAATGGGTGACTGTGTGGTGTGCAATGCCCAGTCACGGAATAATAGGTGCGATATTCCTTGATGGGACGGTGGCTACCGAACGGTACGTGAAGGTTTTAGAAGATGATTTCATCTCCGTTATCTACAGTGACCCCGATTTCTACAAAATGCGGTTCATGCAAGACGGATCTCGACCCCATCGAAGCAGGAGAGTGATGTTCTGGAGGAGCACTTTGGGGAGCGCATTCTGGCTGTGGGGTGCCAAGAGGCCACTGGCATGGGCCTCAGTTAGCCACCATATTGTTCGCATCTGAACACATGCGACTCCTTTTTGTGGTGCTATATTAGAGACAAGGTGTAAAGCAGTAACTCCAAAACCATTGCTGATCTGAAAGCAGCCAGCCAGGAGGTCATCGATAGCATCGATGGTCCGACACTTCAGCGGCTCATGCAGAATTTCGCTATTTGTCTGCGCCACATCATCGCCAATGATAGCAGGCATATCGAACTTGCCCTAACCTAAATCCGAATATCTGAAGTGACGTTTACATGTTGAACGAAGTGTGTCCAAGCCACAGTTTGTAACTAATTTAAGTTTTTTTCATATAGTTCAATAATTGCCACCCTGTATAATAGTAATTTCCAAATCTTGACGGAAGTTAATGATATCTTCAATTTGGATACACCCGAGATCTGGTCTCTTGTGGGAATCATGTGAGATGCTGCGAGCAATGAGGAAAATCAAGAAGGGGCGCTATAGCCTTAGTGTGCAAGAAACTGGAAATTTGGGTCGGACATAAGATGCGCTCGGATATCCTAAACGACCAGTTTGCCTTCGGCAGTGTAGCAGCACGGTCGTCTCTGTCTACGTCCTTGGCGCAGAGTTCGCGCTCGGGGTTATCTGTGTGCTTCAGCCGTCTACCTGGGCTGTATTTCCTTTCGAAGAAGAATGGCCTACTCTTATCATAAGCCGGCCGGAGTGGCCGTGCGGTTCTAGGCGCTACAGTCTGGAACCGAGCGACCGCTACAGTCGCAGGTTCGAATCCTGCCTCGGGCATGGATGTGTGTGATGTCCTTAGGTTAGTTAGGTTTAATTAGTTCTAAGTTCTAGGCGACTGATGATCTCACATGTTAAGTCGCACAGTGCTCAGAGCCATTTTTTTCTTATCATAAACTGAAAATGAAAGATCAGTTTTTCAAGTGAAAGTACAAGAAATCGAACATTTTCTCAGAGATCATGGTAAGATTGACTATAAGGTTTTTGTGCCATTCACCTATCCACAGTGAGCAGTGTGGTATATGTCAAGTTAATTAACAACACAGCATCTAACAGGTTCTGGTCACAAGTTCCGTCATTCAGATGGTAATACTGGTGGCGTGGCTGCAGATCAGGCGGGACTTGGACTGCCGGATAATAGTGTTTCTGAACTCCCATTTGAAGTACCTCCGAAGACAGTGATTGCATGCTCCATCCATACAGGGAGGTCATCAGCCTCATGGCTGAGAAGTGGATTCACTATACCATATACCTGTTCCAGAATGTAGTGCGGCAGATCTGTACTGAATTGACCAAACACATGCCATACTATTTGTAAAGGGTGGTTCACAGAATGGATTGGTAGACAGCGGCTTGCATTGTTAGTCACTCAACAGTTTATAATAATACTTCGAAAGCGTTTTTTGTGAAAACATAGACTTTTATAAATGGAGCAATGCCTATTGGCATTAAAATCTCAATGGTATTTTTGTTGCGGGATTCTAGTGCGAGTCATTTACGAGATACGTATGAATGCATAGTTTCGCGTCCATGTGAATTAATAAAATGTTCTCGGGCTTCCAGCCGCGTCAGCTGGTTAAAATCCCACGAGCTTTTGACCGAGCTCTCGTCAGTCATTGTCAAGTGGTAAGATTGACTGCTGCGTCGCCGTGGCCGCGTCGTTATATAGCCGCACTGCAGGCTGTGCGCCGCGCCCGTTTTAACTCAGGCTGTGCTGAGCTGCAAACCACCGTCCTTGTTGATGGTGTTTTCAGAGATTTTTATTTCAATAGCTTCTTTCATGGCGCTATCCCAAAATCCCTTCGTCCTCATAACGACAGATGTTTCGTCGAATAGAATTCGGTATCCATTTTCTAAGGCGTGTTCTGCCACGGCTGATTTTTCATGATAGCGTAGGCTTAAACACCTCTCGTGTTCCGTTCGGCGTTGCTCCACAGTGCGTACTGTTTGGTCGACGTAATAACAGCCACACTGACATGGTATATTGTACACTCCAGGCTTTCTAAGCCCTAGATCGTCCTTCACAGGCCTCATGAGCTGTCGAATTTTTGCTGGGGGCCTGAACACTGATGAAATGTTATATCTCTTCAGGAGCCGGCTAATCTTTCCTGACACTGTACCACAGAAGGGCAAAAAACACAAGTTTCTTGCTTTCTTCTTCGGTGGTGTTCTCTTCTCTGTTGATGTGTTTCTTGCGTGTCACACCAGATATAGCCTGTGGCTGTACCCGTTTTCCCAGAAGACTTTTCGGAGGTGGCTCAGTTCTAGTGGCAGACTTTCAGCGTCTGAGACGACTTTAGCACGATGGACGAGGGTATTCAGAACGCCACGTTTTTGTGCCGGATGGTGGTGGCTGAGGGCGTGCAGATACCGATCTGTGTGTGTCGGTTTCCTGTAGACACTGCGGCTGAGGTGCCCGTTGGTATTCCGTAGAACGAGGATGTCAAGGAAGGGCAATGCACCATCTGTCTCGACTTCCATCGTAAACTTGATGTGGCCGTGAATGCTGTTCAGGTGTTCTAAGAAGGGAACCTCCCCATCGCACCCCCCTCAGATTTAGTCATAAGTTGCCACATTGGATAGGCCTTGAAAAACTGAACACAAATCAATCGAGAAAACAGGAAGAAGTTGTGTGGAACTACGAAAAAAATAAGCAAAATATACAAACTGAGTAGTCCATGCGTAAGATAGGCAACGAAGGACCTCTCATTCCGCAGCTGCTCACGCTAACCACGGGGCCACGGCGCTCCTGAGTTCGCATTATCCTTGATGTTGCCTATCTTGCACATGGACTACTCAGTTTGTCTATTTTTTTCTCGATTGATCTGTGTTCAGTTTTTCAAGGCCTATCCACTGTGCCAACTTACAACTAAATCTGAGGGGGCTGCGATGGGGAGGGTCCCTTGTAAGAATTCTGCCAGTTTTTCACGACCATGGGGCCAGGCGATAAAAGTGTCATCGACGTAACGATAAAAGCACCTTGGCTTAGCTGGAGCCGTATCCAAGGCGATGTCTTCACATTTTTCCATAAATAGGTTGGTAATGGATGGAGATAACGGGCTTCCCATAGCCACGCCGTCCAACTGGTCGAAATACTGGCCGCCATTTAGAAAATACGACGATGTCAACGTGTGCTTAAACAGTCCCACCGTTGTGCTATCAAATAACTGGGAGAGGAGATCTATACAGTAGGCACTGCGACATGCTAGTCAGTTAGTGTTGACGGTCGTGGGTGGACGATGGGATTTACCAACACAGAAAAGGCCAACATGGTCATAACGTATGGAATGTGTCGGAAGAATGTAGTTTGTTTTTATAGGGGTATGTGCAAGATATCCCACTAGAATTCAACCATCTTGACAATTGTCTATCAACCTCTTCAACCAGTTACGTGAGATACCTAAAAACGTAACAGAAAGAAACAAACGACGACAGGAGAGGGAGAAATTCATGTTCTTGCTCCTGTTGTAATTGATCCGCACCTTAGCTCCCATGCCATCGCATGAGGAAGTGGAATGAGGCAGGCAACGGACCTACACATTTTCCATCGACATCGCCTCCATCCGTACCACATCTCTCAAGAGCTGTATAGCAACGATTATGAGAATCGTGTCAACTTCTGACATTGGCTTTAAGACATGATACTCTAAATGTATCACGTATCTTGTTTAGTGATGGAGCCACATTTACCAACCATGACAGGTAAACCGCCGAAACATACAGTGTTGGTCTGCTGACAATCACCATTGGTTTCGTGAGGTGGAACGTCAGAGTCCATGAAGTGTAAACGTGTGGTGTAGGATAGTGAACCATCTGCTCATAACTCATTTTCCGTAGACGGAACACTGAACGTGCGCGATTATCGCAGTCTCCTAACAGAATATCTTCCGCGGATGCTAGTAGACATTCCTCTGCGGATCAGGAGGAACCTGTCGTACCGACATGATATCTGCCCAGGCCATAGTGCACGAAGTACTACAGCATGTCTTTTCGAATTGTCTCCAAATCGTTAGTTTGGACGCAGAGGACCTGTACCTAGGCTAGTCCATTTTCACAGATTTGACGCCTGTAGACGTTTTTCTCCTTCCATGAATCATGGACCTTGCTGTTGATGCGAAGGCTAGCGTGTCTCAGCGATACAGATAGCCGTATTGTAGGTATGGAGGGATATCTGTAGTGCAACCACAATGGAAGGGTATCTGCTGAGAGGCCAGACAAACTTGTGATTTCTGAAGAACAGCAGGAGTCTTTTCAGGCTGAGTAATCTGACTTTGTAATATCAACCAAAACGGCCTTGCTGTGCTAGTGCAGCGGACGGCTCAAAGCAAGGGGAAACTGCATCCGTAATTTTTCCCGAGGGCATGGAGCTCTATGGTTAAATGATGATGGTATCCTCTTGGGTAAAATATTCCGGAGATTAATGATCTACCGCCGGGGACTACTCAGGAGGACATCGTTATGAGGAGAAACAACACTGGAGTTCTACAGATCGGAACGTGGAAGATCAGATCGCTTAATCAGTCTGATAGGTTAAAGTTAGATATAGTGGGAATTAGTGAAATTCGGTGGCAGCAGGAACAGGTCTTCTGTTCAGATGAATAGAGGGTTATAAACACAAAATCAAATAGAGGTAATGCAGGAGTACGTTTAATAACGAGTAAAAAAGTAGGAACGCGGATAAGCTACTATGAACAGCATACTGAACGCATTGTTGTATCCAAGATCCCACATCCCATCACAGTAGTACAAATTTACATTCCAACTAGCTCCGCAGATGACGAAGAGATTGAGGAATGTATGGTGAGATAAAAGAAATTATTCAGATAGTTAAGGGAGTCGAAAATTTAATAGTCATGGAGGACTGGAATTCGACAGTAGGAAAAGGAAGAGAAGGGAAAGTAGTAGGTGAATATGGACTGGGGGGAAAGAAATGAAAGAGGAAGCCGCCTGGTAGAATTTTACACAAAGCATAATTTAATCATAGCTAAAACTTCGTTTAAGAATCATGAGAGAAGGTTGTATACATGGAAGAGACTTGGAGGCACCGGACGATTTCAGATAGATTACATAATGGTTAGACAGAGATTTAGGAACCAGATTTTAAATTGTAAGACATTTCCAGGGGCAGATGTGTACTCTGATCACAATTTCTTGGTTGTGAACTGCAGATTAAAACTGAAGCAAATGCAAAAAGGCAGGAATTTAAGGAGATGTACCTGGATACGTTGAAAGAACCAGAGGTCGTAGAGGGTTTCATTGAGAGCATTAGAGAACGATTGACGAGAACAGAGGAAAGAAATATTGTAGAAGAAGAATGGGTAGCTTTGAGAGATGAAATAGTGAAGGCAGCAGGTGATCAAGTAGGTAAAAAGACGAGGGCTAGTAGAAATCATTGGGTAGACAAGATATATTGAATTTAATCGATGAAAGGTGGAAACATAAAAGTGCAATAAACGAAGCAGTCGAAAGGAAATAAAAACATCTAAAAAATGAGATCGAAAGGAAGTGCAAAATGGCTAAGCAAGAATGGTTAGAGGTCAAATAGGCCTATAAGGATGTAGAAGCATATATCACTAGGGGTAAGGTAGATACTGCCTGCAGGAAAATTAAAGAGACTTTTTGGAATAAAGAGAACCACCTGCATGAATATTAAGAGCTCAGATGGAAAACTAGTCCTAAGTGGAAAAGGGAAAGCAGAAAGGTGGAAGAAGAATATAGAGGATGTATACAAGGGAGATATACTTGAGGGCAATATCACGGAAATGGAAGAGGACGTAGAGGAATATGAGAAGGGAGATAAGATACTGTGTGAAGAATTTGACAATGGAAAACTTAAGTCGAAACAAAGACCAGGGAGTAGGCAACATTGCGTTAGAGCTATTGATAGTCTTGAGGGAGCCACCCATCTGGTGAGCAAGACGTATGAGACGGGGGAAATACCGCCAGACTTCAAGATGAATATCATAAACCTAATTCCAATGAAAGCAGATGGTGAAATGTGTGAAAAATACTGAACTATCAGTTTAATAAGTCACAGCTGCAAAATACTAACACGAATGCTTTACAGAAGAATGTAAAAACTGACAGAAGCCAACCTTGGGAAAGATCACTTTGGATTCCGGAGAAATGCAGGGACACCCGTGGCAATACTACCCCTATGACCTCTCATAGAAGGTCAGAGAAAGCTTTTGACAGTGTTGACTGGAATACTCTCTTTCAAATTGTAAAGGTGGCAGGGTAAAAGACGGGGAGCGAAAAGCCATTTACGATTTGTACAGAAATCAGATGCTGGTTATAAGAGTCGAGGGGCACGAAAGAGAAGCAGTGGTTGAGATGGGAGTGAGACATTGTTGTAGCCTATCCCTGACGTTATTCAATCTGCATATTGGGCAAGCAGCAAAGGAAACGAAAGAAAAATTTAGAGTAGGAATTAATAAAGTTCATGGAGAAGAAATAAAAACGTTGAGGTTCGCCGATGACATTGTAATTCTGTCAGAGACAGCAAAGGACAATGGTTGAAAGGAATGGACAGTGTCTTGAAAGGAGAATACAAGATAAACACCAACAAAAGCAGAACGAGAATAATGATAAGTAGTTTAATTAAATCAGGTGATGCTGAAGGAATTACATAAGAAAATAAGACACTTGAAATAGTAGATGAGTTTTGCTGTTTGGGAAGCAAAGTAACTGAAGATGGTCGGAGCAGAGAGGATATAAAACGTAGACTGGCAATGGACAGAAAAGCGTTTCTGAAGAAAAGAAATTTGTTAGCATTTAGAATAGATTTAAGTGTCAAATTCTTTCTGTAAGTATTTGTATGGAGTGGAGCCATGTAAGGATATGAAACACAGACGATAAGCAGTTTAGACAAGAAGAAGCTTTTGAAATGTGGGTCTACAGAAGAATGCTGAAGATTAGATGAATAGATCACGTAGCTAATGAAGAGCTACTGAATAGAACTGGGGAGAAGAGAAATTTGTGGTATAACCCGGCTACAAGAAAGGATCGGTTGGTAGGACACATTCTGAAGAATCAAGGGATCACCAATTTAGTACTGGAGGGAAGCCTTGGGGACTTTTCAAAAGACGGTATCTTGTAAACTGCTCGCACCAGAATCCTGTAGCAAAAACCACTGACATTCTAATTTACTCTACTTTTAGTTTAGTAATGTCAATAGGTATTATTCCATTTAAAAAGTGTTCATTTGCACAAAAACTACACTTTCTAAGTATGATTACTACCTGTTGATCGGCCAACAATACGAGTCCCTGACTACCAACCGATTGTGTGAAAACGTCAGATCAATAGCAAGTTCCATTTCCGCAATATTTGCCGTGCACGTTTTAGGTGATTCGCTCTGCGTATTTCCGGATATCACACCATTGTAATACATGATGGCCAGCTGAAGAAGTGCATGGGCTGTGGCCGAGAAGGATATTTTTTCTCGGTGGACATGAAGAGGAGAATTACGCAACTGCTACCTGACGATGCACTGGTTTTGAATACGCCAACGACGCTTCCACTGACGTATGACAAAGTTCTCTGGAATGACTCCAGGCGACTGTCTGCACCGCCTCCCACTACTGAATCTTTGCTGACTATGATCTCATCTGGGAGATGAGAAGGGAACGTCGTCTCCGCCTATGCTAACAGATGATTTGGAGTTCCGACAAGGCAGATGGGCGTTGACTCAAATATCGCACCTACTGTCATCTTCATTCCTGGCCATCAGGATCCACTGGCGTCTTCAAATACTGAAGCACATATGCACAAACAACAGTCGCTGAAGACGCATAAGAAAAGTCGACTTACTCCTCCAGACAGTAGCAAGCCATAGTCTATGGACGATAATGACCCTATCTGCCAAGACCTTCTCTTGTTGGATGATCCCGTGACTCAACATAATGCCCGTCTCCCGTCGGATACAGAACAGTCATTGCGACCAGCTATCGCTGTACCTCCCAGGGCCATCGCCATTTTTCCTCCGACGCCACACCGTTCTTTTCGGGCGCCATAGAGGCTGTACTGGACTATATGAGCATACGAATTACTGTGTGGTCTGATAATGTTGAAGATGGACCAACAAAAGTTGAAGTAATTGCAATTGCCGCTGCAGCAATCCATGACCGTTAATCGACTGGGGATTTGGATGGAGAGGCACTTATGGACACTGGCGGTCTTCTTGCGTCATTGAGCATCTCTGTGACTACAATAACAGGGCAGGCTTATAGAACTGCCTCCATAAATGTCACCACAACTGGGACGGAGTTCAAACAGTTCTAGCACTGGGAAATGTTGTGAGTGTCAGACATCGATATTGCTCTCCTGCAAGACGTTTGCCTCTACAAATTTTAGATTTTCTATGGATGCGATGTCTATGTTATGCCATGTGCTGAAGGCGATAGAGGGATGGCGGTATTCCTACGGGAAGGGATAGTGGTAGGAGATATGGAGATATCATTTTTCTACTGTCAGTTAGGGTCTCGCGGTGATCTTCGATGGTGACCAGATCATCAATGTTTACGCTCCCTCTGGCTCACAAATGATATGGGAACAGTCGAAGTTTTATTTGGAAGAAGTCACATCTTTGTTTGTGGCCTACTACAACCATTTGATTCTTGGTGGAGACTTCAACTGTGTAATATCACAGAAGGATGAAGTTCCTCATTACGCTCCACGCCAAGAACTACAATTGCTGGTGCAGAATTTGATTTTGCCGACACATGGGAACTTGTGCATGGTGAACGAAGTGTATATACATATGTTATGAGCCATTCGACAAGTTGCTGTGATCGTATCTATGTTTCCCGTGCTCTCATGGCGGCGACAATTCATACTGAGTTGTGGCCTGCGGTCTTCTCTGAGAATATCGTGTACTCATTCACTGTTTCTCTCCAATGGCAAAAATTGAATGTCAACGTGAAAGCTGATGTCTCACATCTCCAGGATCTATACTGCACCCACTTAACAGAGACAGCTTGGACCACCTATGAAAGACGCCTTCTGAAACCCGTCAATGCTTCGGTGGCAGTCCGAATGTGCTAAGCCTGCTTTGTATCGCATGATGATGCAATATGAACATTACAAGATGTATTGATATCGTAATAAGTTGGAATTTCGTTTCACGCTGCTCCAGGAGCTCTCTGGCCAAGCACCGTCTCTTGGTCAACAGACTGAAATTCAGAGGGCTAAAGAGAAGATTATTCCGCTCACATGTCTCCATCTCAAAGGATACGTGTGGAGACGCTAGGATCGTCAGGAAACCATGTCAATGAACCGCTTTGGTAGTGAGAAACAATGGTGCTAGAAAGTACTGGTGCAAGCGGTTAACACGCTGGATGGTCGCCGATTTAAGTCCAGAAAGATACTGCGAGTGCCTTTGTGAACCATTATCAATAGTTCCATACAGAAGTGGACCAGGATGCTACAGCAATGGATGAAGTCCACCAGTGTTTGTCTGGTGTTCTTAATGGGAATGCTGTGGAGATCCTTACGGCTTTAGTTAGCACTGATGACTTCGATGGTGCTCTCTGTAATGCGATTGTGAACAAGCCCCCAGGCCCAGATGGTTTCCCACTGCAGTTTTATCGCACCTTCCAAGACGGTCCTTATTGGATTGGTATCTACTAAGAACTGACGTCACCTTATGGTCCACTCTCTCCTGCCTTTGTGGAAGGTCGGATTATTCTGGTCACCAGGCCATCCAGAGGTTGGAGGTTATATATTACTGACTATTGACAATGATTAATTTTGATTTCAAGATTTTTACTCAGCTCCTCACAGCGTATCAAAGCTATATTTATGGATCAAAGTCCATTGGTGGGAACAATAACATATAGACAGAGGTTAGTGACTATCACAATGTTATCGCTCTACCTCCTTGGTGTTGTACTTTGGCTACACCTTTGACAAGGTGAACCATGACTATCTTGTAGAAGCGATGTGTTGGATGGCCTTCCCCCATGACATTATACATATCATCATGTGATTCCTCTGATGTGCCTTGTCATGGGTGCTATTCAGTGGGTGCGCAGTGGGCGCCATCATTGTTTCGTGATTGGTCTGGTAGAGATGACAATTGTTGATGATGCTTTATGCCATTGCTCTTGAGCTACGGATTACAGAGGCAGTTAACTGGAGGAGACATACATTTATCTGTTCAGGGCATATGCAAATGACCGTTTTGACTTGATCGAGGGATGAGGTGTGTGTGGTGCTGGAATGGATCATTCGATATGGAACTGATGCGTGCAGTCATATAAATTTGACGAAGTCTTGTGCTTTGAACATTGAGAAGGGTCTTCTGGAAAGGAGTGTTGTTCCACTGTGGTCAATGGACATGCTCAAATGTTTGGGAATTACCTTCACACTTGACATGTGGAGAATGGTGGCAGCTAACAATAATGACCCCATTCAAGTGATTCGCATGGGCACTGTAGTGATGTACTGCCAACTATGGAAATGGTACAATGGTTTGATGTTGTCAAATCTCGTCTGGCATCTAGGATACTGTATTTGGGCCATGTCATAACAGCGCTGAAAGTGATGGCGAACATGTTTCTGGCAGTATTTGGCTATTTCGTGAGCAGAGGTCTTATCTTTAAAGTTCGCTATGAAACACTTATTCATCCCCCTTTGAATGGCTTGATTCTACATCTGCATGATGGTTATGTCAAGTTGTGGGCCCACTATATGACTGGTTTGTTGGAAGCCCTGACTGATGAACTTACTCCTGATTGCTGAGTGCTGCCCATTGCAGTAACGATTTTTTCTACTTCCTTTTCACACCAGAAGAACATTTTTATCGCAATTGACTAGGTACACACAAGGACTCTACAGTATGTGATATTTATTACTTAATGATGAGGGATCACACCTGAACGTGGTGTAGAGCCATTTCCTGAGATCACATTATCCATGATATTATGTTCTGTGCACCATACTCTCTTTACTCGAGTGATCCGGTATGTGGTTTTCATTGAGAAACACATGATATCACTCCAGCTGCATGCCAATAATGTGGGAGATTCTCCACCTTGCCCTCAGCATCATTTGCTTGACAAAGATGAGCTTCAGGTGGTGTGTGGACCTCCTCGCAGCGTTGTGGCTGTAGATTCAGAAAATACTTGCTTTTCGTCTATGTGCTGCAACAGTTGCTGTTATGCCACAGTCGCTTCTGTTCCTGGGTGAGACTTTCTTGCCACACACGAAGAGAAACGAAATAAATTGGATCAAAGGACTGTCAGTTCATTACTTGTTTCAAGATAGTAGCAAGAGCGTCCTTGATTTTTGGAAGTTTCTCCGAGATATTCATACCTTGATTCTGAGATATCGTCAACATTATGTCAGTGTTTTGGGCACACTTAAACAATGGAATCTCCAAGACGGAATATCGGGAATGTATTGAAAAGATAGATTGCTACCCACTTTAAAGATGACATGTTGAGTTTCAGACAGGCAAGACTGTTAGACTTACACAATAGCCTTTGGCCACGGCCTTTGTTGGAAAAAGACACACACACACACACACACACACACACACACACACATACACACACACACACAGCTCTCATGCAGACATGACCGCCATCTCCACAGCTTAGAATGGTATGCAACTCTCGTGCAGAATTGAAGCAGCAGTCTGGAGGGGTTGGGGAAGGGAAAACGATAGCAGGAGACAAGTGGGGGAGAGAAGAGCGCTGTCTGGCGAAGCAGGCAGATAGTAGACTGCCAAGGGGTGCAGCGTTGGGAGGTTGTAGAACAGGGACAAGGGGATTAGGAGAGCAAATAGGGAGAAAAAAAGGAGAGGCGTGAGGAAGGGGGAAGATGGATGGATGTGTTGCAGAGGGTGACACACAATCAGGGTGGGAGATGAGAACAGGAAGGTGGTGACAGGACAGGGGAAATGAAAGCTGTTGATTGGAGCTATAAGAGAGAAGGAGGCCAACGTCCAGGAAGATGGCACACTGGGTTGAGAAGGACCAAATGAAGTGGATGGAAGAAAAGGTAGTAAGGTTGTTAAGGAATGAAGATAGGGTGACTTGGCCCTAAGCAAAAAAGTGTGACCATTGCAGGGATTTTGAAAAGGAGAATAGGTCTTTGAAAAGTCCAGCGTGGTAAAATTCGGGTGAGGCCCTTCGATAGGACTTCTTTACCTCCAATCCCATGAAATAAACCGAACATTGATCCCTGCCTCTCCTAGTTCATACCTCCATTCAACCATGATTTTCTCTCTTCCCTTCCTTCCATCCAACTAGTCTCCTGGTCACCTACCAGGAATTCCTTACCTCCAATTACGCCTCACCATCTATCCCCAGTTCCCTTGCCCAAGACAGCAACCATACAGCAGAAGACAGGACACCAATACAGAACCTAAAAACAAATCTGGACCTAGTCATCCTACCTGCATACAGAGGTTCCACTGTTGTTGCTATGAATCATAATGACTACCTGGTATCAGGCGTCTGTCAATTATCTGACTCCTTTACCTGTAAACTCTGCAAGAGTGATCCCATCCTAGAAGTCCAACATAGCCCCCTAAGCTCTGCTTAAAGCCTTAGGCGCTTCCCAGAACCTCCCCCCTCAATCCATTTCCCTGATCACCTCTTATGACACCAGGCAAACCAACCTTCTACAATCTCCACAAAATCCACACTCCCAGCAAGCTTGGAAATCCATTGTAACTGATTACTGTACCCCACTGATAGAATTTCGGCGCTCATTGACAATCACCTCCAACCAGTTGCCCATAATATAGCCTTCCATGTCAAAGATACAAACCACTTCCTTCACCAGTTCTCAACCATTCCCAGCCCTTTACCTCCAGGATCAATACTATTCACTGTTGATGCCACTTCCCTATATACCAATATCCCTCATGCCCATGATCTTACTGCAATTGAACTGAACCTTTCCCAACGTACTACAGACTCCAAACCCAATAACCCATTCCTCATACATCTTACTCTCTCCTAACCCACAATTATTTCTCCTTTGAAGCAAGGGTATACAAACAAATCTTTGGTACACACAACAGCACCCACAGGGCACCCTCCTATGCCAACATGTTTATAGGCAATCTAGAGGAGACCTTTCTAACCTCCTAAAACTACAAATTCATTGTCTGATTCAGGTTCATTGACGATATCTTGATGATCTGAACTCAGTACCAAGACACTTCATCTTCACTCCTTCATAGCCTCAACGTCTTCTCTCGCATCTGCTTCACTTGATCCTCCTGAAACCAGTGTGCCACCTTCCTGGACAGTGCCCTCCTCTTCTCTGATAGCTCCTTCACGCCTCTGTCTACATTAAACAGACCAAACACCAACAGTACCTGCATTTAGACAGGTCTCATCCCTCCCATACAGCCTGACCACCAGGGAACAGCGTATCTGCTGTGACAGAAACTCTCTCATCCACTATGCTATGCTTCGCTGACAGATATTATCCCCAGATCTACTCTGCAAACGGATCTACCATGCCATATCTCTTTACACCCCCAATTCTTCCTCCACCCCCAAGAACCAACTTACAAACAAGTTCCTCCTTCATCACCAAATACCACCCCAGGCTGCAACAATTGAACCACATCCTTCGCCAGGGCTTTGATTACCTATCATCACACCCTGAAATGAGGGATATACTGCCAAAGAGCCTTCCCAACCCTCCTAAAGCGATGTTCCATCGCCCCATAAATCTCCACAACACCGTAGTTCATCCATATACCACTCCCTGTCCCAGCCCCATGCAGATGCAAGACCTGCCCAATCCACCCACAGCACTTCCTATTTCAGTCCTGTTAAAGGCTTATCCTACCCCATCAGAGGCTGGGCCACCTGTGAAAGCAACCAAATCATATACCAGCTCTCCTGCTATCATTGCACAGCCTTTAATATTAGTATGATGTATTACCAGCTGTCCAGGATGAATGGCCACTGCCAAACAAAAGCCAAGAGCAAACTAATGGCAAAACATGCAGCTGAACATAAAATGCTTGATTTTAAAGGCTACTCAAGCCTTCTGTATCCTCCCTATCCTAATAGCTTTTCGAACTGCGCAGATGAGAGTTGTCCTTATAACCCAGAATTATGCTGGCCTCAAACTATGGTAACTTACCGTCACCACACCATTCACCCAATAGTCTCCACCCCCTCTGTACTATCACCTGCTCCCTATTCTCGCCTACTACCCTCTTTGTGTGCCGCCCTCTGCCAATGAATCTACCTGCCTTTCCCCTTCCCTGCTTCTCTCCTCTTTTGCTGCCTATCCCACCCCCACACCTCCCTACCCAACAGCCTCCCAATGCTATACTGGTCGGCGGTCTAGTCCCTGCATGCTCCATCAGACGGCACTCTTCTCTCACCCCACTCTTGTCTTGCTATCCTTCCCCTTCCCCACTCCCTCCAGTCTGCAGCTTCAGTACTACATGACAGTTACATTCTGGTCCAAGTTGTCAGAGGTGGTGGTCATGTGCGTTTGAGGTGTGCTTGCTTATTTTAATGAATGTGTGCGAAAGCTTTGACCAAAGGCTAATGAGTAACTGTCTTTTAGTTGTGCCTGTCTGCAGCTCAGTGTGTTATCTTTATGGTGAACAACGATCTATCTTTTCCTCCTGTAGTTAAATTTTTGGGTAGTGTTTTATGGATTGTCCCCCTCCACTGGAGTGTGCTGCGTATGAGAACGGGAATTCTAGTTCGGTGTTTATTCCAAAACTTGATTCGTGTGCTAAAGCTGTGGAATATTTTTTGAGAACATGTGCGTTACTCATTGCTGCTGAGACTTGCGATCAATGTGAACCTACTCATCTCTGTCTGTAAGTCTGTATTTGTACAAGATGGTTGAGGGGCTTCGGCTCTTCAGCAAAAAATATAAAATTAAAAACACCATCAGCTATCTATATTTTGCATGTAATAAACTGGTTGCAGAAATAAACTACATTCAAGATATAGATGGCTGAAGATGTTTTTAATTTTACATTTTCAACTCATCTCTGTTGGTATGAAGTCACTGTTTTGTCTTGTTTTGTTTTGTCGAATGGTGGACATACGTAGTGTTGATGTCCCTTAATAGGTGTCCCTGTGCTTTTGATCCGTTAGTAGACATTTCTTTTTAGTTTGGGCAACACAACAGAACTACAATCGTTACTGTTGTGTAAGCACGCGAATGGGTCTGTTGTATTACAACATAATGCTCCGAGTCTTCCTGTCTATGACTGATAAGACGGGTCGTGTTGCTGGCGCGCGGTGCTGCGGGGTGATGGTCTGTGTGTTGTTTTGCCGCTGTTCGCAGGAAGGATGGCGGCTGCCGGAGGAGGCTGCGTCAGGTGACGGTAAGGGGATGTCACCGGGGGTGCAGGCGACGCCGCAGGCGGCGGGGGCTTCGCTGCTGCTGTGGGCCGAGGGCGGCGCGCTGCTGCTGCTCATAGCCCTCACCGTGAGTATTCCACTGCGCTGCTCAACTGAAATGCAAAACTCGATTTTGTTAATTTTCTAGAATGGCACCTCCTAAGTTGTGATTCGCAGTAATTTAGAGAGCCTACGAAAGTCACGACTGTTTCAGTGACGGAAATGGGAAATGTAACATCGTGATGCACAGTACTGTATTTATCTTTTTGGGAATTCCGTCAAATAATGGGTTATCAAATGACTAAACTTTCATTCTGCTCGGAACTGATGTTCATCATTAGTATCAATATGGGACGTGACCTCTACAGGCACGAAGACACACTTGTATTCATTGTAGCACGGGAGCTAACAACCTCTCAATGTCATCTTGAGGAATTTCTTTGCATGACTGAAAGACATGCAGTATCTGTCTTTCCGTCACATCAGGACATGTACTATAAGGAGTATGATGTTTGGAAACTTGGTCATGAAGGGTGAGACAACAGGGTTTAACACTCTTTAAAATTTTTTGTTTTTAAAATTCAGTCTTAATCACACCACGTATGTTACAAGAACATAGGTGACCGGTTTCGGTCATATCACTTGACCATCATCAGACCTGTAATTTAATTTAGAAAGTAATAGAAACCTTACTAGATTTACAATAAAATAAGACAAAATGCTTGTATGGATATAATACAATAATACATGTTATACCCACGGCATCCTTCAAAGATGGTAGGTGGAGCATTCTTCTCAGTTGCTCTGATGTGAACTGGTACCAGCAAGTGACGAGCAAACGCTTAAGTACGAAGATGCTCCACCTACCTCTTCTCCCTCCACCTCACATCAACCAATAAGTATAAAAATGGGTTCACATAATCGTCAAAAAGTAAAAAAACAAAGTACAGTAATAACATAAAAATAGTTACTTACAATATCTCTTTACAACCATGGAATTACTTAAATGTTGTATAAAATATAAATTAAAAACTTTAAAATAACTGTACAGACGATGTATAGTCAGTGTGCCCTCTATGGGCTAAGGTGGTACTACCATAATTGTTTCAAAGTCAACGATGTTATGGAGATCTTTGGCATTGCAACATCATATCGATATGTGAGTTGTGACTCGGCTGCAAGTATACATCTATACATCGTATGTCGGCCATTTTGTCGTATCACGCAGTTCCCTTAAGAACGACTCGAGGAGTTGGAGAGGTATGGGTCTCGAGAGTCGCTGTTTCCTGCGACCTTTCACCATGTCATCTACGGACACATTGGTGTCCATTTGACCCCCAGAGATTGAAGCGAGACTCAGTTGTGAACACCACAGGATGTAAATCAGTGTCCTAGTGGAGTTTGGCTCGACACCAAGTCTCTGTTGTCGGTGGTACGGTGTCAGCGGCAACTGACACAAGGCAACTCGAGAACTCAGGCCAGCTTACAGCAGTCTGACTCTACGATTCTCGGTAACGCTCTGCGTTTAATCTCTAACCAGATTTCATTTGTGACCATCCATCCATTCGTCAGGGCCATCCATTCGTCAGGGCGAGTCGAAAAATCCTAAGTTTATTTCTTGATCTGAGTCCTTCTGGAGGAACCCATGCCTTTTCTCCTTGCCACAATGTTTCCATGAATCCATCTCGCCACCATTCTTCTTGCATTCGTTTCGCCACAGCCAACTGTGCGATCCATCGATATCATGCTCCTGTGTCCCTCGTGTTAAAGATTCGATCTCCCACAAAGTACGAAACATGGCAATAAGCCGCACGTGGACTTCTCTGCGACGATTTTCTGACCCAGCTCTGCAGTAATGGTTAATTTAGTGAAACTGAAAACAAGCTCTCTCAAGGATGAGATGTTAATCAACATATCTCACAAGCATGTTATTGCTAGAGTAACAGTTTGGTAGCTTTCGGTTCCCGTCAGTATATACGCTGTACTTGGATAACTGCAATACAAGCATGAAACTCTTTGGTGCTCTGAAGAATGACATCACTATGGAATACTGTGGTGGAGAACTTGTTATTTATGTTGAAAGAATTATTTTTACAACGTTAACGAGAAAAGCTGAGATATCTACGGGTCGTTTCTCGGCACTGAATGAGAGATTCGCATTATGTCTAGAGCTTTCACGTGTGAAATACTGACAGCAGCCAGAAGAACAGGCAAATATGAAGACTTCCTCTTTATCGGCAGTTTACATAAATGATTTGCCAGGAAGAAGTCAGGTAATTCTATTAACTTTCCATTCGTTCTCCTTTGTGCATCACAATGGGGACTCAGTTTAGCTTCTGGGCATAAAATTCAGTTTTGGCTAACTTTATTTAACTAATACTGTTACTGGTTAATGTTGGATGTTGCAAAAATTCTGTATGTAGGCTAAAGTTTGGACACGTCCACAAATTATGAGACAATACAGCATTGTGTTTCTGGGCCGAGTATGGAAGTAGGAAAGGAGCTGTAATTTTACCGAGGGTATCCAGATTCAAACTATGATGCTGAAGCAACAGAAGGTGACATAAACTTGGTTCTGGCTCTGTAGCATTCAAAGTGAAAGGGGACTGATGTAAAGGCAATTCAAAACAATAAATGTTTTGAAGTACTATGGCTACGAAGCAAATGATATCTGTGGTAGAGGGCACAAGATGTAGGGCAAGGCCGGCTAGGAATACTACACACGTGCGGAGCTGTTGCACATGTGCAAATTCCTGCTCACAGTGTGCATACTTACCAGACGTGTAAACGGGAAAACGGAACCGCCACCGCTCATTTAGTGTATGGCACTAAACATAGATGACGCCGCTTCGCTTTACTCACTAGCTGGGATACACTGTACCTGGAGCACCCTTGTGCTTCTTTCACAGCGTGCAATGCAATCATGGGAATGGTGCTAACTGTGCCGGATTGGTTGTACCTAAGTACGTTCCATGGCAAGGGTGTCAAATATGGATTTTTTTATTATTATAATGAGGTGGAGACCCTCCACGCCCACACCGGCATGATGGTCTACTGCCATCTCTGCAAAAGGGTTAGTTTTCACTAAAGTGAGACGTCGCAGGATGTGGGTACTGCGATGTTTGCGTACGTCTGGTTAATATTAAACATTTATATGCTCTCATCTGGAGATAGATTGGATCGAAAGTCGAACGAAGGGTATCGGTTTGAAGGGCACAGGGGAAAAAAGTGCCAAGGCAAGCGCCAAGGGGAAAAAAGTCTCTGCGATAGTTAGGTCGAGTAGTCAGAGCAGTAGCGGATGTCTTGCTGACTGTGACAGTTCATGCAAGGGTAGGTTATGTTAGTGGCGGGTATCGTGCAAGAAGATACCGTGTCAGTTAAGAGGCGTCCGCTGCGGCAATGCAGTGCGTTGCCTTACGCCCTCTGCTGCACCGTGTCTGTCAAACATGTCTCTCAATAATTGACGGATAATTTTTAAGCATGTAAGTAGACCTTGAATAACCAGTTTAATACCAAATTTTTCAGATAACTGTGTTCGCCTATGTAACGTAAAGGAGGATGGGGAACAGCTAATAAATAACAATTCTAGGTCAAAAAAACAGAAAGAAATCTGAAACATATTTATCATCGATGATGAGAAACGATGAAGTTAATGTTGGGCACAAAAGCGCCCCACATTGATAAACGCAAGCAGTTTCGAAGACTTTCGTCACTGATAGTCGATCGAAACTTCCATTTATTCATTTTCATTATGGATAAAAATCCTTCACACACATAAGTATAGCCGAATATGGACGTATCTCTAGCAGCTTCGGTTGCAGGAGTGGAAATTTTTGATGTCGAAAATTTTCGTAGAATTATTTTGTACTTCGTACTGCAAAGAACTTGTCCTTCATCCGTGTGTTACACTACACGTCGATCAATTACATCTGTAGGCGATTCGGAGCACCTTCAGCTCATGCTGAAAACGGCCGCGCAAAGTAACGAATGATAGGAGATACACTAGTAATGTCTACAAATCGTGTTGAAACTGCTCCTTTATGTTTACAATTATTGACACATATTCCTGAAATCTAACAATACCGTGGACCAAAACAGTGGTAGGGAAATGTGCAGTATTTTCAGACGATAGTTAGCTTCCTTTCAAAGGCAGTTTCTTTTTCCGATATGTTCGAAATTAAATTATTTTCACCTTTCAAACAACATTCAGGCTGTTTAAGTGAGACCTAATGTCCACGGGAAATGCACGGTATGATGTTCAGCAAGGGGCTTCTAATTTCGGTTCACTCTTTCCCTTCTCGTGGAAGAAATGTGCTACGGCCAAACGTGAATCAAAAGCTCTTTTCACCATTTTACCCTGACTGGTCCAGCGTACATCGTTATGGTAAGATATGTCGTTGTCCTCCTCTCCTAATTCCTCCAAGAACTCCCGAAACTGGCGATGCGTAAGCCAATGTGTCCTCACATAGTTTACAGTAGGCACAACAATTTGCTTGACGTTTTCTAAAGTTACAGATTTTGCACAAAGCGCATCTCGGTGTAGAATGCAGTGAATTCCATACAATGTCTCTCTGCGCGTCCTAGCTTTTCGCGCATCAGTGTTTTGAGTCCCCTGATGGTCTCGCATTGCCGATGATCCTTCCATGGTCACTAGGATTAACCGATTCCAATCCGTACCGACACCATCAATCGCTTTCTCGACAGCTTGGAATAAGTTACACCTGTCGTAGTCCCTTGGAAAGGCACTAAGTCCAGAACGCCTTCTGCTACACGCAGAGCGTTATCGACACCTCGCATGTACACTCCTGGAAATGGAAAAAAGAACACATTGACACCGGTGTGTCAGACCCACCATACTTGCTCCGGACACTGCGAGAGGGCTGTACAAGCAATGATCACACGCACGGCACAGCGGACACACCAGGAACCGCCGTGTTGGCCGTCGAATGGCGCTAGCTGCGCAGCATTTGTGCACCGCCGCCGTCAGTGTCAGCCAGTTTGCCGTGGCATACGGAGCTCCATCGCAGTCTTTAACACTGGTAGCATGCCGCGACAGCGTGGACGTGAACCGTATGTGCAGTTGACGGACTTTGAGCGAGGGCCTATAGTGGGCATGCGGGAGGCCGGGTGGACGTACCGCCGAATTGCTCAACACGTGGGGCGTGAGGTCTCCACAGTACATCGATATTGTCGCCAGTGGTCGGCGGAAGGTGCACGTGCCCGTCGACCTGGGACCGGACCGCAGCGACGCACGGATGCACGCCAAGACCGTAGGATCCTACGCAGTGCCATAGGGGACCGCACCGCCACTTCCCAGCAAATTAGGGACACTGTTGCTCCTGGGGTATGGGCGAGGACCATTCGCAATCGTCTCCATGAAGCTGGGCTACGGTCCCGCACACCGTTAGGCCGTCTTCCGCTCACGCCCCAACATCGTGCAGCCCGCCTCCAGTGGCGTCGCGACAGGCGTGAATGGAGGGACGAATGGAGACGTGTCGTCTTCAGCGATGAGAGTCGCTTCTGCCTTGGTGCCAATGATGGTCGTATGCGTGTTTGGCGCCGTGCAGGTGAGCGCCACAATCAGGACTGCATACGACCGAGGCACACAGGGCCAACATCCGGCATCATGGTGTGGGGAGCGATCTCCTACACTGGCCGTACACCACTGGTGATCGTCGAGGGGACACTGAATAGTGCACGGTACATCCAAACCGTCATCGAACCCATCGTTCTACCATTCCTAGACCGGCAAGGGAACTTGCTGTTCCTACAGGACAATGCACGTCCGCATGTATCCCGTGCCACCCAACGTGCTCTAGAAGGTGTAAGTCAACTACCCTGGCCAGCAAGATCTCCGGATCTGTCCCCCATTGAGCATGTTTGGGACTGGATGAAGCGTCGTCTCACGCGGTCTGCACGTCCAGCACGAACGCTGGTCCAACTGAGGCGCCAGGTGGAAATGGCATGGCAAGCCGTTCCACAGGACTACATCCAGCATCTCTACGATCGTCTCCATGGGAGAATAGCAGCCTGCATTGCTGCGAAAGGTGGATATACACTGTACTAGTGCCGACATTGTGCATGCTCTGTTGCCTGTGTCTATGTGCCTGTGGTTCTGTGAGTGTGATCATGTGATGTATCTGACCCCAGGAATGTGTCAATAAAATTTCCCCTTCCTGGGACAATGAATTCACGGTGTTCTTATTTCAATTTCCAGGAGTGTATGTCACTACCTGAACTGTATCTGTAAGATCTGATGCTACACCCAACGCAACAGAGAAAGCAACAAACACCTTAGCCTTATTTATTAACTGGCTGTGCACGTCGCCGGCCACAACGCTTATACGTCGTGTCATTGTTTGTTTGGTAAGGACGATTTCTCGAAACCTGCACACATCCGTGGGACACAAAAGTTCTGCAGCATCAGTGGGACAGTCTTTTACATACTCCCCTTCGGGAAAAGGCTTCCCGGATCTTACTATTCTTAATGCAATTATGAAACTTGCTCGCAGTGGGAATGCTCGCCGGCCGCGGTGGTCTAGCGGGTCTGGCGCTGCAGTCCGGAACCGCGGGACTGCTACGGTCGCAGGTTCGAATCCTGCCTCGGGCATGGGTGTGTGTGATGTCCTTAGGTTAGTTAGGTTTAAGTAGTTCTAAGTTATAGGGGACTTATGACCTAAGATGTTGAGTCCCATAGTGCTCAGAGCCATTTGAACCATTTTTTGGGAATGCTCAGAATGGTTAAAATGGCTCTAAGCACTATGGGACTTAACATCTGAGGTCATCAGTCCCCTAGACTTAGAACTAATTAAACCAAACATCACACACATCCATGCCCGAGGCAGGATTCGAACCTGCGACCGCAGCAGCAGCGCAGTTCCAGACTGAAGCGCCTAGAACCTTTCGGCCACAGCTGCCGATGGTGGGGATATACTGTGACTCTCATTCTGAAAAATTGAAAACAGTACGTTGTACAGTAAAACAGAAACAAGAAACGAAGAGTTCAAGAGGTGTCAATTATTATGACTTACATTAAAATTCTGTTGATGCGCCTCATCCATTTTGGTGAGTGCACTTAATTTTGAGTGTTATTCTCCGCTATTCAATATAGCACACTCTTCTTTATGACATCAGTTGTAGTGTCTTGCAATCGTGAACCTGCACTGGACGTCTATTATTATGCGGCACGACAAACACTGTGAGTTTCACCTACTGCTGTGAAGTAGAATTGCTCTTCCCAGTCGTATTTCAAAGACTGATAACACAGATCTCCCTTTCTTTGCTTCTTTTGCAATACTCGTCATTTCTCAGTACGTCTCACGTAAGGCCACAGTCGCCAGAGGGAAGAGAGACTGGGTGTGTTTCGGTCCTCCTGGTAGCCCGTAAACAAGGAAGCAGAACTGTCGCTGTTCATTTGTTATACGTGACTAGCCACAAATGTCGCTGTTCCGCTTTACCCGCTGGCTGAGATGTGCGTACCTGTGCACTTCTGCACAGTGTGCAGCATTTGGCCGGCCCTGGTGCAAGGAGGTGTTTGGACGGCAGAGGGTATCTATCGGACAAATGGGAGCAATTAATAACGGTTTAACATCTGACGATTTCGCTTTACATTAGATAGAGTAGATGGAGTGGGTTACTGGACGTATTTGTTTCGCCACTCCATTACTTAGAAACCTAAGAGTTTATCTTTTATAACATCTATTACAAGAGTACTAAATAAAATAGTTTCATTCAAACTTATTAAACTGTTACAGTACTGGAATCATGTTAAGGGGAAGTTTACAATCTTTCGTCCGAAAAAGACTGTTCTTTAAGAAATCGTTTCTCGGGATATGTTGTAGATATCAGTGTCAAATTTGATCAAAATGTTTATTTATATTTCCTCTACAAACTGGATTTTTTTCAACCGGAAATGTCGAAGAGCAAAGAAGGAAGTGCCGTCGGAACGAAACAAAATTTCGATGTTGACCTGGACGCGCGGTATGTCACAGGTCAGCAGGCTCGCCTGAAATCAAAATTGAGTTGACGTTAGCGAAGTATGTAAGATTCTTTAGGAGTTGTACCTCCCTTATGTTATTTGGACTATAAGAAACAAAATGGCGGTCATTTGAAAAAAAATCATCAATTTTTCGACTTCGTCGGCCAAGTAAAAATATTTATAAGTTAGTTGATGGATCGGAATAAAAGTGGTACAGCTCCTAGACAATTTAGTTACCTTCGTCGGAAACAAAGAATCATGCTAATCGGTTCAGTAGATTTGAAGTTACAATACCGCGCGATAAAAAAAAGTCATTTCGAGAAAAACGCTTTTGAAAAAATGGCTCAAATGGCTCTGAGCACTATGGGACTCAACATCTTAGGTCATAAATCCCCTAGAACTTAGAACTACTTAAACCTAACTAACCTAAGGACACCACACACACCCATGCCCGAGGCAGGATTCGAACCTGCGACCGCAACAGTCCCGCGGTTCCGGACTGCAGCGCCAGAACCGCTAGACCACCGCGGCCGGCAAACGCTTTTGAAGTTTTGACTACATATAAATGGAATATTATGCAACTTACTTTCAATCTGCTTTTCCGGGTTCATAAACTGGTCCTTCCTCTTCCTCATAGAGGGCGTTCTGCTCGATCTAGGCCATCCTGCGCTGCTCCAGAGCCGATCGTACGGCCGGTGACAAGCGGATTTCGGCCGCTTGAATCCGGTGGTCGTCCGAATGCTTGGCGAGCTGCGTCGAATTGAGTCCCAGGGTGACGTCCACCGTTGTCATGGTCTTCAGAATTGCTGAATACCCTTCGTTGAAGGTGCTCACTGCCAGGAAAGTCGCACTCTCCACAGTCTTCGCACCAGAATGCAAATTCTTGGGGGCTAACTTCCAGACACACGCGTTCAAACTTTCATTTGAATTTTGTGTGTTTCTTCCCAAGCACCGGTACAATAACTCGTCCTCTGAAAGGGCCTCGTAGATCGGATGAATCACTTTTTGAACTTATCTGGAGAGCGGCTGGTCGTGTTGATATTCATCCAGGTGTCCGGTAGCCTCTGCAATGCGCCACTTGCACCGACTAGTATCCCCAGCCGGACAATTATGGTGTTGTGGGTGGTCATCCATCGAACACTTGTGGAAATACGTTGCCCAAATTGCCTTCTTCGTCTGTTCCACCGGATTGGAATGCCGTCGGATTGCCAACCCGTAGTACGTCGTAAGCCCCTTGATCACTTTATCAGTTTTAGTCATGGTCAAGCACACAGAATAATTTTTCGCTGCTACAAAGTCGAAATTCCCGAAAAAAAAAGCTGGTGCGTGAAAAAGGCCGAATTCAGGTAGATGCATTTTTTTGTTCAACCGCGAATAACAAACATTACCTTTCCGTATTCGAAAAAACCGTTTCAGAGGTGGGTTCTAAACACTTTTATGGATCCAAAAATGCAATTTTAAAAAATCGATTTTTGAACCAAAAGATAGTAAACCTCCCCGTAATGCTGTTAATTACTGTACTTATACCTTCAGTGACTAAGTTCACTGGTTAAGGGTGACTCTGACGCTGTGCATTGGTGTGGCCCCCTGCTAGGTGAGCGGCAACCTGCTGGTGGTGTGTGCGGTGGCGAGGTCGCCCACGCTGCGGCTGCCGCTTCTGCTCTCCTCTAATACTTTCCCCTCTTTGGGGAAGCGTGTAGGGGAGTTTGTAGCCTTGCGGCTTTTACTCCTCTGTGTCCTTGTGTGTGTGAATTTATCTGTGATTTTTTGGTGTCTGTGAAATGTGATGAATGTTCTGTGTGTGTCTGGTACTTGCCTGGGGTTGGCGAGATGATTGTTATTTTTGGGGCGGGAGGAGGATTAGGGTTTGGATATAGAGATGATCTCTTCGGCTTAGTCGTCGAAGATCGTCATAGGGCGTTCATGCTTGTCGCGGGACATGTCATACCGACCTAAGGAGTGGATGAGGTTGTTTCCAGATCTGGAAGAGCTCTTGTAGAAAGCTTTTGCCAGAGTTTGGAATGTTTCTTTGAGGAGTGGGTTTTCGGCAGCGGTGTGCAGATCATAAGTGCGGAATCCAAGGGGTAGGTGCGGTGCCCTCCTGAGGGCGCGGTTTTGCAGCCTCTGGAGTTTGTCCAGATGCTGCTTTGCCGAGCATCCACAGTCGGGGCATGCATATTCCATTACTGGCTGGAACAGGGCCTGTTACACATTTACTCCTACTGGGCAGGGAAGGGAGCTAGTTGACTTCAGGAATGGGTATAAGATGAAAATTCTGGCGCAGACCTTCCTGCGGACCTCGTCTATGTGGGGTTTCCACGTGAGACGAGAGTCCAACGTTACGCCAAGGTGCTTGGCGGTTCTGCGCCAGGGGAGTTCCGTTTAGGTAAAAATGGAGGGGGGGGGGGGGGTGGATGGAGGCGTTGAGGAGGTTCGCGCCTTCCAAGCCTGTGGGTAATCAGCATAGCCTGCGTCGTTTCATAGTTGATGACGATGCGCCGGCGGCGGGCCCAAGTTTCTGTGTCATCTAACCCTTTGTAGCCTTCAGATGACCAGGTCCTTGTTCGAATTTCTCGTGTAGAAGGCAGTGTCGTCTGCGTACTGTGCAGTGTGCACCAGTGGGGCCGTTGGTGTGTCCGCAGTGTACAGACTGTACAAAATGGGCCCCAGAACCGATACCTGTGGCACCGCAGCACGAATACGCCTTTTGGTGGAGGTGGCAGTTTCTACTTTGATGGAGAAAGTTCAATTCGTGAGATAGCTTTTGATCAGCTTAACTATGCTCCCGGGAAACCCTTGTGTGTACAACCTGTAGAGTACCCCTCTATGCCAGCTTTGGCTACGTCTTGTAGCACTATCCCGCAGTAGCCTCTGTGGTTGAAGCCCTCTGTGGCTGCTTCAACCCCTCTCATGACATGTTGTGGCCAGAGTGGTTCTGCCGGAACCTGAATTGGAAATCGGGCAGAAGTTGCTGTCTGGTAATATGTTCCTGTATGAGTCTTAGCGGGAGGCGCTCACAGATCTTGCGTGAAAAAGGCCGATTTCAGGTAGGTGCAGTTTTTTGTTCAACCGCGCATAACAAACACTTCCTTTCCGTATTCGGTAAAACCGTTTCAGGGGTGGATTCTAAACACTTTTATGGATCCAAAAATGCAATTTTAAAAATCAATTTTTTGAACCAAAAGATAGTAAGCCATCCCTTAATGCTGTTAATTACAGTACTTATACCTTCAGTGAGTAAGTTCACTGGTAAGGGCGACACTGACGCTGTGCATTGGTGCGGGCCCTGCTAGGTGGGCGGCAACCTGCTGGTGGTGTGTGCGGTGGCGAGGTCGCCCACCCTGCGGCTGCCGACTCACGCGCTCGTTGCTAACCTGGCGGTGGCGGACCTCCTGCTGGGGACCGCGGTGCTGCCGCTGTCTGCCGCCAGGGAGCTCTGGGGTGCCTGGCCGCTGGGCGCCGCCCTCTGCACCACGTGGACCGCCCTGGACGTCCTCTGCTGCACCGCCTCCATACTCTCACTCTGCGCCATCTCGGTGAGCACCGACCTATTCATTCCGATCAGCACTAAGTGCTCTACACACTTAACTACAATTTTTATTTAAAAAATACACTACTGGCCATTAAAATTGCTACACCAAGAAGAAATGCAGATGATAAACGGGTATTCATTGGACAAATATATTATACTAGAACTGACATGTGATTACATTTTCACGAAATTTAGGTGCATAGGTCCTGAGAAATCAGTACCCAGAACAACCACCTGTCGCCATAATAACTGCCTTGGTACGCCTGGGCATTGAGTCAAACAGAGCTTGGATGACGTGTACAGGTACAGCTACCCATGCAGCTTCAACACGATACCACAGTTCATCAAGAGTAGTGACTAGCGTATTGTGACGAGCCAGTTGCTCGGCCACCATTTACCCGACGTTTTCAATTCGTGAGAAATCTGAAGAATGTGCTGGCCAGGGCAGCAGTCGAACATTTTCTGTAACCAGAAAGGCCCGTACAGGACCTGCAACATGCCATCGTGCATTATCCTGCTGAAATGTAGGGTTCTACATCTACATCTACATTTATACTCCGCAAGCCACCCAACGGTGTGTGGCGGAGGGCACTTTACGTGCCACTGTCATTACCTCCCTTTCCTGTCCCAGTCGCGTATGGTTCGCGGGAAGAACGACTTGTCTGAAAGCCTCTGTGCGCGTTCTAATCTCTCTAATTTTACATTCGTGATCTCCTCGGGAGGTATAAGTAGGGGGAAGCAATATATTCGATACCTCATCCAGAAACGCACCCTCTCGAAACCTGGCGAGCAAGCTACACCGCGATGCAGAGCGCCTCTCTTGCAGAGTCTGCCACTTGAGTTTGTTAAACATCTCCGTAACGCTATCACGGTTACCAAATAACCCAGTGACGAAACGCGCCGCTCTTCTTTGAATCTTCTCTATCTCCTCCGTCAACCCGATCTGGTACGGATCCCACACTGATGAGCAATACTCAAGTATAGGTCGAACGAGTGTTTTGTAAGCCAACTCCTTTGTTGATGGACTACATTTTCTAAGGACTCTCCCAATGAATCTTAACCTGGTACCCGCCTTACCAACAATTAATTTTATATGATCATTCCACTTCAAATCGTTCCGCACGCATACTCCCAGATATTTTACAGAAGTAACTGCTACCAGTGTTTGTTCCGCTATCATATAATCATACAATAAAGGATCCTTCTTTCTATGTATTCGCAATACATTACATTTGTCTATGTTAAGGGTCAGTTGCCACTCCCTGCACCAAGTGCCTATCCGCTGCAGATCTTCCTGCATTTCGCTACAATTTTCTAATGCTGCTACTTCTCTGTATACTACAGCATCATCCGCGAAAAGCCGCATGGAACTTCCGACACTATCTACTAGGTCATTTATATATATTGTGAAAAGCAATAGTCCCATAACACTCCCCTGTGGCACGCCAGAGGTTACTTTAACGTCTGTAGACGTCTCTCCGTTGATAACAACATGCTGTATTCTGTTTGCTAAAAACTCTTCAATCCAGCCACACAGCTGGTCTGATATTCCGTAGGCTCTTACTTTGTTTATCAGGCGACAGTGCGGAACTGTATCGAACGCCTTCCGGAAGTCAAGGAAAATAGCATCTACCTGGGAGCCTGTATCTAATATTTTCTGGGTCTCATGAACAAATAAAGCGAGTTGGGTCTCACACGATCGCTGTTTCCGGAATCCATGTTGATTCCTACATAGTAGATTCTGAGTTTCCAAAAACGACATGATATTCGAGCAGGGATCCAATGAAGGGTAGAGCCACGGGTCGTAACACATCTGAAATGTAACGTCCACTGTTCAAAGTGCCGTCAGTGCGAACAAGAGGTGATCGACACGTGTAACCAATGGCACCCCATACCATCACGCCGAGTGATACGCCAGTGTGGCGATGACGAATACACGCTTCCAATGTGCGTTCACCGCGATGTCACCAAACACGTATGCGACCATCATGATTGTTTAAACAGAACCTGGGTTCATCCGAAAAAAATGACGTTTTGCCATTCGTGCACCCAGGATCGTCGATGAGTACACCATCGCAGGCGCTCCTATCCGTGATGCAGCGTCAAGGGTAACCGCAGCCATGGTCTCCGAGCTGATAGTCCATGCTGCTGCAAACGTCGTCGAACTGTTCGTGCAGATGGTTGTTGTCTTGCAAACGTCCCCATCTGTTGCTCAGGGATCGAGACGTAGCTGCACGATCCGTTACAGCCACACGCATAAGATGCCTGTCATCTCGACTGCTCGTGATACAAGGCCGTTGGGATCCAGCGTGGCGTTCCGTATTACCCTCCTGAGCCCACCGATTCCATATTCTGCTAACAGTCATTGGATCTCGACCAATGCAAGCAGCAATGTCGCGATACGATAAACCGCAATCGCGATAGGCTACAATCCGACCTTTATCAAAGTCGGAAACGTGATGGTAAGCATTTCTCCTCCTTCCACGACGCATCACAATAACGTTTTACCAGGCAACGCCGGTCAACTGCTGTTTCTGTATGAGAAATCGGTTGGAAACTTTCCTCATGTCAGCAAGTTGTAGGTGTCGCCACCGGCAGCAACCTTGTGTGATCGCTCTGAAAAGCTAATCATTTGCGTATCACAGCATCTTCTTCCTGTAGGTTGAATTTCGCGTCTGTAGCACGTCATCTTCGTGGTGTAGCAATTTTAATGGCCAGTAGTGTAGACGTAGCTCCTCTTCTGTGAGAGGACTGGAAAACTCTCCATCTTCCAGGTGAATGTTGCCGTCCATTTAACACGTTGCCTCTCATCTACTAATGAAATATTACATGAAATTTGCTATGCTATGATGATTAAATTAAAGAGACCTTTGGTGATAAGAGAACCACTTGTATGAACATCAAGAGCTCAGATGGAAACCCAGTTCTAAGCAAAGAAGGGAAAGCAGAAAGGTGGAAGGAGTATATAGAGGGTCTATACAAGGGCGATGTACTTGAGGACAATATTATGGAATTAATATTAATGGAATTAGTATTGAATAGGATTGGGGAGAAGAGAAGTTTGTGGCACAACTTGACCAGAAGAAGGGATAGGTAGGTAGGACATGTTCTGAGGCATCAAGGGATCACCAATTTAGTATTGGAGGGCAGCGTGGAGGGTAAAAATCGTAGAGGGAGACCAAGAGATGAATACACTAAGCAGATTCAGAAGGATGTAGGTTGCAGTAGGTACTGGGAGATGAAGAAGCTTGCACAGGATAGAGTAGCGTGGAGAGCTGCATCAAACCAGTCTCAGGACTGAAGACCACAACAACAACAATGATGATGATTTTTGCCGCAAATCTGTGTTTGGAAGTCAATGTATGTTAGAAGTGCTGAGTCAGAGTAACACTGACTCCTACTATGCACATTCACACACAGCTTTTGAAAGGGGTAAGGTATAAAATGAAATCAGACGACAGGATTAATAAAACAAATTGTGTACACATGGAAGATAGTCTGCGAGTGGTGTATACGTACAGGGTGGTCGGAAATTCCCGTTACAGACTTGTATAGGGGAGTGAGTACATCATATTTTGAACAGGAACCCACTTCCGGAAACGTCATCCAACGAGACTACAGAGCGTCGAAGTTACAGGCGCGGGCGTCTGTATATGTACGTATACACGGGGTGATTCCGTGGTGATGTTACAGACTTCCTTGGATGATGGAGAACGATAAATGTATTAATTTGAAATAAGGATCCCTGTACCGGAAACGAACGAGTCGAAAGTTATAAACGAAAACTGTTCTGATACGTCTGACAGTTGAATACATGTACCGGTTCTTGTGTTGCGAAGAGTGTAGGGCTGGTAACTTTCAGTGGTGGTAGTGTGGACAAAAACGAGAAAAAATGTCCAATAAACGTTTGCTCTAAATTGCTTTCCTTCATCTTCGCTAATGTGAAACACGTCTCCTCTACTGAGCAAGTGTTCATAGCCGTTAAGGTTCGCACTTTAGAGCCCACGTTTATTGGACATTTTTTTCTCGTTCTTGTCAGACGTATCAGAACAGTTTTCGTTTATAACTTTCGACTCATTCATTTCCGGTCCAGGGATCCTTACTTCAAATTAATACATTTATCGTTCTCCATCACCCTAGAAAGTCTGTAACATCATCACGGAATCACCCCGTGTATACGTACATTTACAGACGCCCGCGCCTATAACTTTGACGCTCTATAGTCTCGTTGGATGACGTTTCCGCACATGGGTTCCTATTCAAAATACGATGTACTCACTCCCCTCTACAAGTCCTAGAAGTCTGTAACAAGAATTTCTGACCACCCTGTATATGGTAGAGAAGAAGACATTAACAAGAAGTATACTAAGGTATGCCTAACAGATTGACATTTTTAATATTATTCTATTCAATTATCTGCATTTCTTGTCAGTCTAGGATCCAGTACAATCTCTGGACCTACATCTAATCGACTGGTTTTGATGAAAACTCCTTTTAAATTTTACTTAATAGTAGTTGGTCCTGACGTAAGGTAACAGGTACTTGCGGCCATTGCATAAAGCTTTCTGAAATTATCTGCCTCTTTTAGTTTCAAAATTTTTATTAGTATTTACGTTATAACCTTTCTTAGTGTGGTTGTAGTTTCCGTATTTGGTTCCCGAAGTGCACAAACGCGAATTTTAAGCACTTAAGCTACACCAAAAATTCTCAGATCATTAATTTTTTGGATAAGTTCATATCATGAGAGAAACTGTTGCAGACTGACCTGTTACAAAAGCGACTAGCAGAGGAAACAAAATCAAGGCAGTGTATGACGTTATATTATAGACAACTTCCGTCAATCAGGACTTAAATTTGTTAACATTAAATATTTAATAACAATTCCTGTACCACTGTTCTTATGATAATTTTTGAATAATGTATATTTTACTGACAACGGAACAGCTGATTGTCAATTCCCTGTAGTCGTCACAGAAATGCGAAGGGTCTAACTAAAGCAATGAATTAATTTCTGCAACTAGTAAGATATTTTGAATGTAATTTTGAAAAACATTCCCTCACGTTTTTCCTGGTTTTGCTGCATCGATTACAAGATGTTTTACCACTTGAAATACCTTTTTTTTAGTTGATATTAATTAATTAAAACTTCGATAAAGATACATCAACTCTCAAACTACTTTGACTAGACGAAATGGACTCATTTGTTAAATTTGGCTATACGCTCATATACATTCAGCCTCTTGTTTGTATCTTGACCATCGTCACCAGAGAACCCGGAAGGATGTCGCTTGTGGTGGCACACATTTGCTGTCATCATAATGTCCTCTTCTTCTTCTGTCTCCGATAGATTGCGATCTGTTGAATATGGCTCAAACTCGAGTTTCTCACCACGTAAATTGCGGCTCTGTCGTGGCCTGATGGGAGCCACTGTGTCGTCGATAATGTGCGCTATCACAAGTTCCAATACCCAGCGCCTCCATCAGAATAATGTCACTTAGAAGAAGACGTATTTAGATGAATGACGAACACTAACTTCACTTAACGAAGGTTGATTCAGCGCTTGCACATACAAGAGCGCGGAGCGACCTGCCTCCGGCCAGAACACATACGGTATATACACTGTTACAGTACATTCCAGTACAATGATTCTTGACATTTGTGGATACTTATAGAATGTCGTCGAACCGAATATAGAGATTAATATTTTACAATTTAGATACGTTTTGAGTAATGACCCTCCATGCATCAGTCTAGGAACGTAACCGCTACACCACAGTGACGGTGCTACTCAGCTTCTTCTGCGACAATATTAACTTGATAATCGTTTTATTAGCGCTGAAAGATACTCTGTTGGTCCAAAACACCATCCGGACAACCAAGACGGTCCTATATAGAAGTACAGAAAAAATTAAGAACACAATAAAAGAAACCACTGAGGATGCCACAAAGAGCCTGGAACATTCTTGGTTTTATATAAAAACCAGTTGATTGCATAACAGGTTGACTTGAAGCCAGTAACTTTATTTACAAATGTTGCTACCGTAAGAGCTCCGAAACATAGCGTTGAATATAGTAACATTGTTTGTAACATACAGAGCGATATTTTGATCTGTATAGAATCTCAAATGATGCATAGATAATTTTGAATGAAACTGAAGTTACGCACTGTCTTTTACATAAATTATTATATGCATCGATTAAAGTTACTTTTATGACCAACATAAACGACAAGACGGAAGAACATTAAACGAATTAATTCATACATAAAATGATTTCATATGAAAAGTTTCGTCAGAGCCGCATTATCTGAACTAATCACATTGATTAGAACATGCTGAAAGTTTTCACTTGGAATCAACAGAAAACTGATGGTAACGATGGAACCTCTGTACTTCCTCTGGTTTTGTCCAAGCAGCGGTAACTGGCGAATGAGTTTGAGGTTGTGTGGCATACTTTTCTTTGTATGGGAATTTAGGGTGTGCCCCTTCCTTAAATTGTACCGATTATCTGTTCCAACTACAGGAGGCTTCCGAAGGTCATTCCTATAAACGAGAACCATTTGACGTTGATGATCGAATAAGCTATTGACCAAAAATGAAACGCAAGAAAAATTTTCGTCTGCTCGTTGCCCGTGGTTTCTGCAGAAGGTGTTTCTCCACATATCGAAACGCTATCTACTACACGTTGATAAGAACGGCCCCAAAATTTTGCCAAATATCTCATTTTCTTTCGATATTTGCTTAAAAAATTATGTAGTTTTTAACATTAACAGTAGAACGTTCATTTCGTCCGTCCTAGAAGCCTCTCTCACGTCTCCCCGAGTCAAGGTCGCGATGTCGGCCAGAATCCACGCTCTCTCGGCGGTGTGTGGCGGGCGAAAAGAATTACGCGAACTACTGATAGGCATATTTAATCTTATATTGGCGGATACGGACAAATTTTCTGCAATAGCGCACTATCTAATCAGTCTAAGGATGGGTCAACCGCCTCTCTTTGGCTCCCGGACAGTAGCAAATTTCCCACTATTCCATAATCAATAGCCGGCCGATGTGGCCGAGCGGTTCTAGGCGCTACAGTTCGGAACCGCGCGACCGCTACGGCCGCAGGTTCGAATCCTGCCTCGGGCATGGATGTGTGTGATGTCCTTAGGTTAGTTAGGTTTAAGTAGTTCTAAGTTCTAGGGGACTGATGACCACAGCAGTTAAGTCCCATAGTGCTCAGAGCCATTTGAAGCCATAATCAATAATTAATGCTCCATAACAACCAATCAACTTTCAGAAAGATTGTAGGATTTTACCAGTGGAGTGGAACACACTATCTCATCAAAAGTATCGGTACATCACTTTGTACTGCTCGAACTGATTGACCATTAAAGGCCACAAGTGGTGGAGCTGCCAATATAAAAAGATCTGCAGGGGCTGTTGTGCTCTTAGCGGAGAAGCAGTAAAATTAGACCGGGTTGCGCAGACATGATAGTGATATCGAACGTGGGCTTATTACTGGATGACACCTAAGAAACATTTCCATTTCAGACCTTTTACAGACGGCTAAATCGGCTGCTGGTAACGTGATGTGATGCGAAACAGGAAGGAACAACTGGGGCTAAATTAACACCAGGTCGACTTCATGTTCTTAAGGACAGGGACCGTCAGGCAACGCGGCGGGTGGTTGTTAAAAGTCGCATGAAATCAGTGGAAGTAATAACTCGTAAGTTCCAAATTTCTACCAACAGCCCAGACAGCACATGACTGTGTCTGGAGCTAAAAACGGCGGGGTGCAATCGTCGAGCAGCTACTCATAAGCCACACATTTCTTACGTCAGTGCTAAGCGACGCAACAGTTGTTGTAAAGACTGACGTCTCTGGACAGTGGGTAACTGAAAACGAGAAACTTGGTGTCTGCCTGGAGAACGATACGTGCCATAATGTGTAGTGACAACAGTGAAGTATGGGGGAAATTGTGTAACGATATGGGGGTGTGTTTCGTAGTTAGAGTGTGGTTCTCTTACCGCACTTAAGAAAACGCTATGAGCGCAAGGATATGAATAGATTCTAAAGCACTGTGTACTGTGCACAGTAGAGGAACAGCTCAAATGTGATGACTGCTTCTGTAAAAATGACTGTGCGCCTAAAGCAGCATTTGTAAGGCAACGTTTTGTGGACAATAACATTCCTCAAATGGACATGCCTGCCCAGACTCCTGATCTGAAGCCAGCTCAACGTCTTTGGGTTGAGTTGGACCGTCGACTACACTCCTGACCCTAGGGTCCTACATCACTTTCCTCTGGTTCACTTCTTCAGACATTGAGACACATTGCTGAAAGTATCTCCATCAGATTCTGAGCCCTCACAAAGCGAAGAGTGCACAGCTCATATTAATGTCTTCTAATAGGTGCATAGATACTTTTCATCAGGTTGTGCATCGCTAACATCTCATATACCACGTTCTTTTGGCTCTAAACGGCTCGCCGATAATGTTGGCAAAACCTTAGTAGGAATACAGTTCAAATTCAAAAGGTTAGAACACTATCAAAAACACGTTATTCAAATTTTCACAGAAAAAATAGAATTCATTAGCGTTAATTAAAACTTTCCGTGTTGGCTTTGTTCAGAGAACCTTACCTCCAGATAATTAACGGCTGCTCGCTCTGAAGCAAGATACCTCTTCGTTCACAGGAAGACAACAATCGCCTAGAAAGTCGGAGGAGGACTTAACAGAATTCCACGGCTCCTGACTTCAGTTGAATACAACAAAACACCGACTCTGCCCTACATGGATAACGAGTTGTTAATTCAATCCCGCGCCGACTGCAGGCCGACTCCTCTATATCGCATCCAGATAATTCCAAGAAATTATTTGGCTCTTTCAGCTAATCACCCTTAGGAATAGAATTCCACTGGCATTTTTGGCCCTCTTTACTGGAATTTCTTTAGAAAAAAAGCCAGCCATCGTGGGACACTTACGGCACCAATTCACAGGCTCACAGGTCGAGCGACCCACTCGCTAGCCATAGCCACGAACTGTCTGATTGTGTGTGGATGCTGGCGACCACTTCATGCACGTTAGCTGGCTGTACTGACAGAGTGTAATTTGGTAGGTAGCAGTCAGTGTAAAAGCATCCAGTCACACCCTGTCTGTTCCACTGATTCACTCTACAACCACAGTCGCAACTTGTCTGGCGTTATGTGGACACCATCGAATACTTGGCAAATTCTATCTGGCTGTACTGACGAGGTGTTGACTGGCTTGTAACAGTCATCACAATACATAAAGGCTCACCAGTGGAGCCGACAGACCTGGACCACGGACCTGGCCATGAGCCCATCACAAATACACAGGCGACCAGGTCGGGGCTGAGCTGACCTGCTTGAAGAGTCGGTTGGCGGACCAGTCCGCGTATGTATTGGAACTGTAAGAGGTAGGAGCTGGATGGTGGAAACGAAACACCCGAACTGTGAAAACTATCGTGAGCTCATCGCCCATATACAAGTCAATGGGACAGCAGACCAGTCAACCCATGAATGAGGGGACTGAAATCCCCGGGCTAGCAGGACACAGCAGATGCGGTTATGTTTGTGGAAAGGGGCCAAAATAAGTTACTGTCAGTTGCACTCAACATGTAATCTTTATTTCTTAAAATACACAGTCACACAAGCAAGAATCAAAACTCTAAAGGTTTTAACGAAAGACCTCCTTTGATTTAAGTTAGATCGGCTGAAGGCCAGATCGAAAATGCAAGGCCTAAGCAAGGAATTGAAGTACAGGAGTTCTTCTGGAGGTTTCACTTCTTTAGAAAAAAATTTTTTATCTTCAATATAAATAGGCTGAAAGCCTTAGCTTCAATTTTTCCTATAGAACTCGGCTGAAGGCCTCACATTATTCAAGAACAGTGCTACGGCTTAAGGCCGAGACAAAGATTTTCAAAGTTTAATCTAAATAGGCTGAAAACTCGGCTGAAGGTCGCATATCAACAAAATAATTTAACAGCTTAAGGCATAGGTAGAAAGCTTTCAATTTGAAAATGCTGAAGGCCTTATCTTAAAATATTTCGTGTAAAACTCGGCTGGATGCCTCATACTAAAGAATAACAATCTTATGACATAAGAGCAAGACAAGGATTTTGAAGTTTTAATTTAAGAGAGATTAAAACTCTGCTGAAGGCCACACACCATGCAGAAAACAATTTTACGGCTTAAGGCCTAAAGAGAAGAGCTTCTAAATATCCACTAAAATAGGCTAAAGGCTTTATCATAAAATGCTTCACATAACTCTCGGCTGAAGGCCACATACGAAACCCAAATAATCTCACGGCTTAAAGCCCAGACTAAGAAATCTTCAGTTTTTAATTTAAGCTGGAAAACTCGGCTGAAGGCCACATAAAACTAGAAAATATTTCTTATGGCTTAAGGTCTAGACAAAATTATCCAACTTTTGATTTGAAAAGGCTGAAAACTCGGCTGAAGGCCACATACCAACTTGAAACCAATTTACGGCTTAAGGCCTAGGCGCAAGGAATTTTCAGTTTTAATTTTGAAAGGCTGAAACTCGGCTGATGGCCATATGCCGAACAAGAAACAATTTCTTTCACGGCTTAAGGCCTAAGAAGAAAAGCCTTGCAATTTTGATAAGCTAAAACTCGCCTGAAGGCCACACAGAGAAAGGAAATCACTGTGTAAAACACAAGGAGCGACGCTCAGAAGGTTCCCAGGACCGGCCTGGGAAGGTAACACTAACGCACGTTTAAGTGAGACAGGCAGCCAGACCGACAACCTCTTAATCGGAAGGCAACCCAACCGAAAGCCAGCCGACGAACCAACCAACAAGGTTCTGCTCCACCCGACCAGCAAAACGACAAATGTCAATAGCACAACGTTCTGGATATTGGTGCTCTATAGAGCCAAGTCAGATTAAGCGCCTAAAACTACCAACAACGCCTCAGCTGTCGAACTACACGCCGTGCTGGACAGCAGCAGCACGACGAGAAAAATACACTGCCGAAAACTACGTCAACGACCAGGGCTGGCCTCCGGAACGAAAACAATGGCCACAAGGCAGAAGATACCGCTGGTACACTTCATTAATGAAGGAATGAATTAAATTAAGTTAAACGCCACACAGAAAGATGGCTGCAATTCTAGCCAGCTTCAACGCACACACGTTATTGCTCGCGAGAATCTCCCAGATAGCGACAACACGGATCAAACGAAGAGATGTGATAGCAGTTGAGGCTTGATAGTAGGTTAAGTGAGCACTCAACTTTAGTGTCCAGGATCGGTGGGCGACGAACTTCGTAACGTTCGCAAGCAGCGCCTCACAACTCCAACCGCCCGTGCACACCGCCAGCAGATCTGGCCTGACGACGCACCACGGAGACTTCCTCGCTACTCTACCCCAACGGACCGACTGCCTAGGCCCGGAAACGGACAAATACACGTCAGCCGATGAGGCGACTGATCGAACGACCAACCAACGGTCGTTCCGGCTCCAGTTTCCTTCCGTCGGACAGTTGAAGTGTGTCGCCAGCAGTCGGTGAGCACTGTGTCCGTGCCTCACAGGAGCTCTTTCCCCGACTTTACTGCTGCTGCGTCCCGACTGAACTCCAGACACACGACGACCCGGAAATACTATCGGTCGCTCCAGACATGGTACGACAGTGCACTTATCGATACGCGCTGCTGCTGCCGCTCACAGGCAAGTAAGGCAGGAAGTTAGTGACGCCATTAAATGGAATAAGAAAACGATGCGGCGGTACCGTACGAGAAGATGACAAACAATAAACGGCACGAACACGAGCTGCGCATGGGTCGGGGACCTTCTCTCTCCCTTAAGACAGCTTAGTAAGCTGATACCGTAACCCAATTGCAGCTCGTCAAATTAAACACTTTTCAGCTGTCTAGTTTCCAAACTTATTTTATTTGGCTATCAATTTCAGCGTTATACTACGCCATCTTCAGGCCCCTGACCGACCTGTAGGGAGATTCTACCTCGGCCATGATCTAAACAGGGGCCAGCAATACTGGTATTAGTAGATACTTGCTATAGCGATACCTTTTTTGAAATATCTAGACTGCTGGAAGGTGTTTAATTTGACATACTGTATCGAACAGCTGAGTTCCGCAACCATCTCTAAAAAGATGGACGTACAGATAGCCCAGTTAAGAAAATTAGGGAAAGATTGGGTCGATTATCTCCATGTCGATAAAATCCACCTGCCCCTTCTAACGAAATTGCTCCTGACATCCACAGCAACGAACTGGACGAGCACACAGTAGCGGTCAGGAAATGGTACGTCATACGAGAGGAGGACTTACGGTCAAATAAGGCAGAAGGGATAGATAACATTCCATCAGAATTTCTAAAATCATTGGGGGAAGTGGCGACAAAACGACTATTCACGTTAGTGTGAATATATGAGTCTGGCGATATACCATCTGACTTTCGGAAAAGCATCATTCACACAATTCCGAAGACGGCAAGAGCTGACAAGTGCGAGAACTATCGCACAATCAGCTTAACAGCTCATGCATCGAAGCTGCTTACAAGAATAATATACAGAAGAATGGAAAAGAAAATTGAGAATGCGCTAGGTGACGATCAATTTGGCTTTAGGAAAAGTAAAGGGACGAGAGAGGCAATTCTGACATTACGGCTAATAATGGAAGCAAGGCTAAAGAAAAATCAAGACACTTTCATAGGATTTGTCGACCTGGAAAAAGCGTTCGACAATATAAAATGGTGCAAGCTGTTCGAGATTCTGAAAAAAGTAGGGGTAAGCTATAGGGAGAGACGGGTCATATAAAATAAGTACAACAACCAAGAGGGAATAATAAGAGTGGACCATCAAGAACGAAGTGCTCGTATTAAGAAGGGTGTAAGACAAGGCTGTAGCCTTTCGCCCCTACTCTTCAATCTGTACATCGAGGAAGCAATGATGGAAATAAAAGAAAGGTTCAGGAGTGGAATTAAAATACAAGGTGAAAGGATATCAATGATACGATTCGCTGATGACATTGCTATCCTGAGTGAAAGTGAAGAAGAATTCAATGATCTGCTGAACGGAATGAACAGTCTAATGAGAACACAGTATGGTTTGAGAGTAAATCGGAGAAAGACGAAGGTAATGAGAAGTAGTAGAAATGAGAACAGCGAGAAACTTAACATCAGGATTGATGGTGACGAAGTCAATGAAGTTAAGGAATTCCGCTACCTAGGCAGTAAAATAGCCAATGACGGACGGAGCAAGGAGGACATCAAAAGCAGACTCGCTATGGCAAAAAGGGCATTTCTGGCCAAGAGAAGTCTACTAATATCAAATACCGGCCTTAATTTGAGAAAGAAATTTCTGAGGATGTACGTCTGGAGTACAGCATTGTATGGTAGTGAAACATGGACTGTGGCAAAACCGGAACAGAAGAGAATCGAAGCATTTGAGATGTGGTGCTATAGACGAATGTTGAAAATTAGGTGGACTGATAAGGTAAGGAATGAGGAGGTTCTACGCAGAATCGGAGAGGAAAGGAATATGTGGAAAATACTAATAAGGAGAAGGGACAGGATGATAGGACATCTGCTAAGACATGAGGGAATGACTTGCATGGTACTAGAGGGAGCTGTAGAGGGCAAAAACTGTAGAGGAAGACAGAGATTGGAATACGTCAAGCAAATAATTGAGGACGTAGGTTGCAAGTGCTACTCTGAGATGAAGAGGTTAGCACAGGAAAGGAATTCGTGGCGGGCCGCATCAAACCAGTCAATAGACTAATGACCCAAAAAAAAAAAGAAAAGAAAAGAGAGGTGTGTACCGTGCGCCGTGCCCCGCAGGTGGACCGGTACGTGGGCGTGTCGCGGCCGCTGTCGTACGGCCGCATCCTGACGCGGCGGCGCGTGCGCGCGCTGATCGCCGCCACGTGGCTGCTGGCGCTGGCCATCAGCGTGGCGCAGCCGCTGGGCTGGCGCGAGGGCGACGCCTCCGCCGGCGGCAGCGGCGAGTGCCACGTCAACAAGCAGCTGGGCTACGTCATCTTCTCGGCGGCCGGCTCCTTCTACCTGCCCGCGCTCGTCATCCTGGCGCTGTACGCGCTGGTGTACCGCGCCGCCTCTCGCCACGAGGCCTTCCTGCAGGCCGGCCAGCGCACCACGCGCTCCGCCGTGACGCTGCGCGTCCACCTGGGCGCGCCCGGCTCGCGCAGGGGCACCCTCGCCGCCCACGACGCCGCCGACGGCAAGGTAGGCCGGCCGCCCTCCTCACTGGTCGTTTTACATATGAACATTTCTTGTAATACCACAAAGCAACCACGGTTATTCTTCGAGCGTTCATTCACTGATATGGATTTTGAGTTCATTCACTGATACTGATGACGTAATAGGGGTTGTTTCCCTTGACTCCAGAGCTGGAGTAAGCTTCTGCAAAGGGATGATACATCTTTCTTACGGTACATACCCCATATGCTGCGTAATTATGCAGAACTAGCAAACCCGACAATGCTTCGCAATTTATAAATATGTATGGAGAATGGATATAGCCCTACAACCTGATCTCCTTCTACCACCTTTCTCTGTCCGTCATCTCCTTCCCCTTTCTCACTCCATCTCCTCATTCATCACTCTCCGTCCATCTCCTCCTTCACCTCTCTACGCCTAGAGAGCCTGTATACAGAGAGAGTGGCCATAGGTGAAATTGCCCGTGATTGTTTGATTAGCTTTGGCAGAAAAATGACGCCAAACGTCTCTCGCTCTTCCTATGTTCGCCGTGCTTTTGAGTTGAATTGAAGTTCAGAGGACTTTTGGAAACGATTAAAAGGTATTTGAATTATTGAGAGACTTGTTATGCGTTGTGTATGCATGTTCGATTTAGTTGTATATCGTTTTTAGTACGTAATTAGCGTTTGCGATCTTAAATACGAGTTGAAATAACGAAGCGTTTTGTGATGAAGTCGGTAGGCCTACATGTTTGAAGTAAACACGTCAGTAGTTGTACAGTACTGTTTTTGACATCTGTAATTCGTTCCGCAGACGTTCGTAAACGATGCCAGGTTGTGCTGCATTTGGTTGTTCCAAGAGAGGCGAAGGTGGATTTCGCATGTTAGCATTTCCACGCAATGAAGAAAGACGAAAGCAGTGGGCTGACATAAATCAAACAGGAGCCTTGTGCAAACCAACCAAGTACTCTATGCGAAGTAAGTCGTTTTTGCTTTTCACTGCATATAAAACAACTTGCAATATACATAGTTAAATTTGAAAACAGACCTGTAAATTGGCTGTGTGAAAATTATTGTAACACATTATTCTTATAAACAAAGGCATTTAACGAATGATTTCGCCATATTGTCTTGTGCTTTTGGTTCGGTGAGTGTGTACTCCACTACTGGCCATTCAAAAGTCCCGCCCGCAGTTTGGCAGAAAAATGGCCGCCGTATCGTCCGGTTGGCCACTCTCTCCCTATACAGGCTCTCTATCTACGCCCATTTCCCCTCTCCTCCTTTCTCTCCATCTCCCCCCCCCCCCACTCTGACGCTGGACCTTGTTTATTATTATTGCAAACGAAACCTTGATTGGAATTTGAACTCTTAAAATGAATGGATAAATCGGTTGGGATCATTGGTGCACAGGGTAGGATATATAAGCAGAAACAATTTGGTTGAAAAGTCCTGTTACTGTTGTTAAAACTAACCCGCGAGAAAGAACACGAAACCGAGCATTTCACAGCACAACAGTGTTTTCTTTCTCGCAGTCACTTTTAATTAAAACCTACACATTGTTACTTAAAGAAACATATGGCCTAAACCCGTCTGCATGTTCATCAATATATCGTGTAGAATTTTGAAGTAAATCGGTCTAGAACTTTTCCAATTTTTGCTAACAAAGCTTCCCTATTATATATATATATATGTATATATATATATATATATATATATATATATATATATATATATATATCATACATGTTTACATGTTAAATATATTAAAAATAAACAGCTGGTACCGTCCGGATGGTTATCAACGTATGGTGTGAAAATTTGAAGTAAATTGATAACGATTTGTACGAGATTTTTCTAGTAGTATTTCCTCTTTATTTGTATGTATGATTTACATTAAAATATGTTACATACGTTCGTCGAATCGTTTATTAGAGAATGGTGTAAAAATTTAAAATAAATCGGTGTAGAAATTTTCGATATTTTTTCTGACAACTCCTCTTTTTCAGACCGTATCTGATCAGCCTGTATGATGGCAAGACTTTAAGTTTATTAACAAAAATCTCGTGAAGTTGTTGACCGACGTATTTCAAATTTTCGCAGTGTGCTCTAATAAACACTTTTACTTTTATAAACATATTAAAAATGTATAGCTGGTGTCTGTCTATGTTTATTGGAGCGTTGTGTAAAAATTCTAAGTAAACCGATAGATAGATGTATTTATGTATTAAAATATGTATCAGGTGTCGGTCGGAAAGCTTACTAGAGTATCGTGTGGAAATTTGAAGTAAATCGGTAAGTAACTTTACGAGATTTTTGATAACAACCTTAAACAACGTCTCGCCTTCATATAGGGTGATCAGAAACAGTTTTAAAAGCTTACGAGCGCTGCTGAGTAGATCGCGCGGAGTAATAATTGTTAAGAAAAAACTTCGATACGTGTCTCCGTTTCCGAGTAAACTAGCGTTGTGTGCGCAAATTCAAGCAGCCTGCCAGAGATAGTGTCAACAAACGCGTGCTTAGCTTAGTTTCCTAGAACCGAGCAAGAGAGCCATACAAAATTTGGACACGCGACGTAGTAAAGATAAATCCCTAGCCAAAGGCTGAGCAGTCTCGTGTGTTATCACCTACTCTATGAGAACAACTGACATTAATTGTATCTGCGGACCGCTTGAACTTTTGCGCGTGACTGCCTGAACTTCAACCCTAATTAACTTGGAAAGGGCGCAACGTATTGAATTTTTTTCTTAACTATTTTCCTCTGCACTATGTACCCTGTAACACCCTTACAAGCTTTTCAGACTGCTTCTGACCACCCTATATGGTAATATATATTGTTCATTGACAGACACACCTAACCATATTTTGTTGAATCTGGTCAATATATTGGATTTAGACAGCAAATGGGTATAAAATCAGATGTTGTATGTAGTACAATCCATAATGAAGAAAAGTGGTACTTGCTTGATACTCTAGTGAATACCATATTTATGGTCTAAAACTAGTAAAAACAAAATACAGGGAGTGTCGACCAAGAAAGGGGAAGTAAGTGCAATTAAAACATTTCATCAGATATTACGGACTAGCAAATTCCAACGACTGCTGCGGATGAAGGAAAATCACAAGGAATTATGACAAGATCAATATGAGGCCTTTCTAACGATGAAGGTGGTCAAGAGACTATGATGTCTCACAAACGGCTAGTCGAGGACATTGAGTATAATTGACAGACAGGGATCGGGCATCTTCAGCCGTGTTCTCCAGGAACATTCCAGGAAAAATGGCTCCTGATGTAACCGAGGGGGATGAGATGTTAGATGTTTACACATTGTCACTCTATTGGTGTCGAACCACCGATGTCATACCAGAAAGTCTTTCCTCTTGACGAAGTGTTCATACCACACTGAGAGCAAAAAAAGAATTTCTTGTCAGAAAGTTCCAGTGGACTCTACAACGTAACAGTGGAAACAGTAATTCATTAGTTGATTGGCGTAAGTAGACCCCTGACAGTTGCAAGTGGGCTGGGCGCGGCAGCTTCGCGGGCCTACCTCAACCAATGACGTAACGCGATCTCGTAAACGTGGCTACGGCAATGCCTACTGTTTCACCTGCGCCACGTAACTAAAAGCTGGGTCAAGCGCTGCGAGCTGTCAGGGATACGCTTTATAGCGTATCGACTACAGCTATACATTGTTTTATGGAATGTTTAATTTCCGACTGCTGAACATCATTTGACGCAGGAATACGAGATCATACTTCATGTATAAAGTGACACATACTACTAGACTTGAAGTGACCTAATCCTCATGGCTTCTTAGGAGCTAACGAGATTGAAGGTTTGGTTTATTAGCAGCACTAAATATTACATAAATAAAGATTTAAAGGCCCTGCTCTTTTTCGTGGTTGTAACTTTGATTTCACTATTGGTATTGAGGTAGCAGTGGGTAGCCAGATTTTGGCTACGATTCCTGTGCTTGTGTTAACTATGACAACATATACAGTGTATCAGCTTTGGAGAGTGTAACACCTAGAGATGATTTCGCTTAAAAGACTGTACAATGCAAAACCGGAGCTTTGCTGAGCAGGTCGCAGCCAGAGGTCTCCAAAACAGATCAGAGACATGCCTATATACAGGGCCTGCATACTGGCCGAACCGGAACGCCACAGACAAACTTTCAGAGACGGTAGTGTGGACTAAAACAAGGAAATAAGTCAAGAAAACATGGATGTAAAGTGCACACTTCAAGAGCTGTGGACACTTTTTCTGTAGAAGAGATATCATTCGCAGCAGTGAACGTGAACAAGTGCTCCCGTGTTTACTAGGCAATTATTTCTTGTTTTGGTCCATAGTACGCCCTCTGAAACAACGATGCTCTTAGCTCTTTAAGTGTGCTCTTTCGAGCCCATGTTTACTAGACATCTATGTCCTGTTTTGGTTCACACCACCACCTCTGAAAGTTTGTCGGTTTAGATCTGGTTTATGCCATATAAAGTCTTTGCAATAGCGACTATTGCTGCGGCGGTTGCAGACTCGCACTGTTAGCGCCATCGGTCGGGTGCCAATAGTCACGATTTCCATACTGCTGTCTGATAGCGATACCGAAATTGGTAAAGCTGCGTTCAGCTGTTACTGACTTTTCAAAGCGTCTGAACTGGTCGTGCCATTTATGTTCAGTTAAGTTCTCAAATACCGGCCAGATTATCTCTCTACGTAATATTTCGTCGCTTTCATGTGACACATTGTGTTCAGCAGTTACTCTCTAGCAACTACTGGATGCAGCTTTCGAGGTACGGATCACTGTCAGAATCTCACGTTTGCTTCTTAAACAACTTAACTAAGATGGAAGAAACTGTGTGGGTTTAGCTTCTTCTGTTGATTGAATTGTTACGCACCGTCTTTTATTCGCGAACGCCGATCTGATTCATTGTACTTCAGTAAACACTGCTTCCGTAGATACAAAACCAATAACTGAACGAGCAGGAAAGAGGACAGTATCAATCTGTAAAAACACACACAAAAAAAATTCAAGGTGTGGTGACACTGTTGTACACACATCTTCTTCCCGAGGAGTTGAGTATTACCACTACTGGAGAGAGAGAGAGAGGGAGAGAAAGAGAGAGAAAATTGGAAATTTGTGGTAAGGTCTTATGGGACCAAACTGCTGAGGTCATCGGTCCCTAAGCTTATACACTATTTAATCTAACGTAACGTAACATACGCTAGGGACGATACCCATGCCCGAGGGAGAACTCAAACCTTCGACAGGGGTAGTCCCGCGGACCGCGACAAGGCGCCTCAGACCGTGCGGCTACCCTTCGCGGCAGGGGGGGGAGAGAGAGAGAGAGAGAGAGAGAGAGAGAGAGAGAGAGCGAGAGAGAGAGAGAGAAGGGACATGCTAATCCCTTGTACCTTTTCAACCTGTCTATTTTTGTGAACTGAATTGCTATTTTTTGTTTCCTGTAATCCTAAACGACGCAAATAGTGCAATTACGGAAACTCTGTTTAATAAATGAGTCGCTAAAACTGAGGCTATATAACCGTATTTTTAATTAAATTCGCCCAAGTGATTAGGAAACAAACCTGTAAAGTAAATAAGTTATACTGTGTAACTACGTATTTTGCAGGCGTGAGCAGTGCTTCAATGCATGACGTCACAATACATGACTTGCAGTTACAACAAACAAGCTAACAGAAGAAAGAAAATGCTCTATAGAATTACTGATGAAACTTTTAAAGAATAAATCACCAAAATGTTTTCATAAAAATGCTCTGTAAATTTTTCGTAAGCCGACTAATTAAATTTCCAAATACTGAATAATACACACGCAAATATAACATTGGAATTTGAGAATAAGACTGTCTGCATGTGAAATCTGAACTGAATTTTACCTAAACTGACCTGATAACGTAATTTGGAAAGCAAACCAAACTGAATGATGTAACTGTAACCTGACTACAATGTAAAACTGGCTCTAAGAAATTTCATATGTCATACCTGTCGCAAAGGGACCTCAGCACTGCTGGGGTGATGAACATAAAATATGCATGACAGCAGCAAGCAAGGTAAATAGAGAAGAAGAAGCTTTCCGCAGTCCAATGCAAGGACGTGCAACTATTACAAACAAATCATGCTTTACTTTATAAGAAACTGTTCTGCTCTGTGCAATGCGGCGACACGCATAAACAGAAAACGCGAAAATTCTTTTATGAGGACACGTTGGTGGAATCTGAATTAGCTAAATAATTGAAGTAAATGAGCTTTAAAAAACTGTATGGTATTACTGAAACACATTGTCAAACTCTCACAACCATCATTACAAAAGTTTATCTCTCACAACAATTTCTTTGTGTCAAGCAATTAATTTTTAATTTCTGGAAATGGTAAAGGAGTAGTAAAATCTATAATCTCTCAGTACTGGCCATGTGAACTGATAAATTTACCTGCTCTTGTCTGAACAACGAACTAACTAACCTAAACCAATAGGATATTATGGTTTTCAAACACATCACAATTACGCACAAGCAAGCAATGCAGCAACAACAATACATGTGGCTGGTAGCTGTTCTTTTATAAATTATAAACCTTAGTACAACAGCCACGTTTCTCAAAATGTCTACTTTCGACAAATAGCGAACAACAATAACCTCTATTCTTCACATGCCCAACTAATCTTCACGTGATTCTATTCATCCTCTGTTTCCTTATGTCTTTGCTCTGGAATCTATTTTCATCGGCTCAGTAGCATAGCCAACACCCGACTCTCTCATTAGCTTAGCTTAGAATGCCTACTGCAACGAAAATACCACTGCCAATGTATCTTTTCAGAACCTCTGTGGCGTAACACACTATCTGATCAAAAGTATCCGGACACTTGGCTGAAAATGACTTAAAAGTTCGTGGCTCCCTCCATCGGTAATGCTGGAATTCATTGTGGTGCTGGCCCACCCTTAGTCTTGATGACAGCTTCCACTCTCGCAGGCGTACATTCAATAAGGCGCTGGAAGGTTTCTTGGGGAATGGCAGCCCACTCTTCATGGAGTGCTGCATTGAGGTATCGATGTCGATCGGTGAGGCTTGGCACAAAGTCGGCGTTCCAAAACATCCCAAAAGGGTTCTATAGGATTCAGGTCAGAACCCTTTGCAGGCCAGTCCATTACAGGGATGTTATTGTCGTGTAACCACTCCGCCTCAGGCTGTGCATTATGAACAGGCGCTCGCCCGTGTTGAAAGATGCAGTCGCCATCCCCGAACTGCTCTTCAGCAGTGGGAAGCATGAAGGTGCGTGTGCTGTGATAGTGCTACGCAAAAGAACAAGGCGTGCAAGCCCCCTCCACGAAAAACACGACCACACCCTAACACCACCGCCTCCGAATTTTACTATTTGTACTACACACGCCGGCAAATATCGTTCACTGGGCATTCGCAATACCCAAACCCTGCCATAGGACTGCCACATTGTGTACCGTGATTCGTCACTCCACACAACGTTTTTCTACTCTTCAGTCGTCCAATGTTTACGCTCCTTACACCAAGAGAGGCGTCATTTGGCATTTACCGGGGCGATGTGCGGCTTATGAGCAGCCGCTCGACCATGAAATCCAAGCTTTCTCACCTCCCGCCTAACTGTTATAGTACTTGCTGTGGATCCTGATGCACTTTGGAATTCTTGTGTAATGGTCTGGATAGATGCCTGCCTATTACACATTATGACCCTCTTCAACTTTCGGCGGTCTCTGTCAGTCAACAGACGTGGTCGGCCTGTACGCTTTTGTGCTGTAAGTCTTCTTTCACGTTTCCACTTCACTATCACATCGAAAGTAGTGGATCTAGGGATGTTTAGGAGTGAGGAAATCTCGCGTACAGACACCTGACCACGTTCGAAGTCCGTGAGTTCTGCGGAGCTAACCATTCTGCTCTCTCTCGATATCTAATGACTACTGAGGTCGCTGATATGGTGTATCTGGCAGTAGGTGGCAGGACAATACACCAATTATAAAAACGTATGTGTTTGGGGGTGTCCGGATTATTTTGATGACATAGTGTATCGACTATTTAAGCTACTTTTTGAAAAATGTTTAGTGTACAGATACGAAGTATAAACGTCCAATGAGAATATAAAGCTCACATCACTTTCCTAGAATACAAGATAAAAAACTAGAAAGCTTACACTCTACAGTACGAGCTGTAAAACGGCTTTATAAAAACAAAAGAAATTTTGACGTCATATATAGAACGAGCGGGAATGTTCATTCTGATTGATCGTTGACAAAGGTACGCCACATAGCAACGACGCATGAAATCTCCCGTGAAATACGACATGCACCTCCCCCCCCCCCTCCCACCCAAGTGACAAGTTAGTAGAAAAGTCGCTCACGTTATGTAACCTCGTGAAAAGTTGTTGCTTTATAAACCTTACCAACGTTCTAAGCAACATATTGTATATGTTTTCTTCATTGCATTCAGTTTGTCAGTCTGTGTGATATACTGATTAATACCGTCAACCATGTCGTCTATCTTTTTATGATTATGTCCTACATTTAATGTCAAATGTTTCAGTAACTGTATCTGATCGCTTACTGATCTAGAATTTATTTTTCTTATCCTTCACTGCAGGTATGATGCGTTCTATTGATTTGTAGTTCCTGACTTTGAGAAGCAGTCTTTCATATTTAATGTTATTACCATGTATTCATTCAGATTTCTTTTGTTATCTCCGCCTTACAGCTACATTAATTGACTTCTTTTCTAATCTCGCTGTGTTTGTTTTCTTTCACCTTACTCAAAAATATTTCTGATGCTCTTGGTTATCTATTTGTGACTCTTAATTCGTTTACATATAAAATAATAACCACGACTGTTTTCATCCGTGTTTTACGTTTTAGAGTGCGATATTTGCGACCTTCTGGAGCTTTCTACGTAGCCGTTTGTCGTAGTCATTTTCAGTCAGTTTCATAATAAATAATAATTATTAATAATAATTTCTATACTTCGGTTATTCACAACATTCGTTATTCCCCAAAAATTATTTCTTGTTCTATAGTTCGGTTTCGCTAATATTTTCATTTAACATTCCTTAAAAGTTTTCCACAGGACATAGATTCCTTTTTGTAAGCAGTCCTCTTTCTTCCTTTCAACAGAGTAAAATCGCCTGCTTGTAAAAGGAACTTTGAAACAGGGCGCTGTTGCTGTTGTGTGTGTGTGTGTGTGTGTGTGTGTGTGTGTGTGTGTGTGTATGCGAGTGTATGAAAAATGTGGATGATACGCTACAGTCTTCTCTGATTCCATTCTTTAATGTGTTGGAATTTGTCTATTTGCCATTTATTTCTACAGAGAATGGTGTGTTTTGTGTAAACTCTTTCATGCACTTATTTGTGGAAGTGGATATCCCTTTAGTTCATAATGCCTGAGAGCATTTTTGTGTTAACGATATTACATTTGAGGTCAATAAATACCTAGTCAATCTCTGTTCACTTTGTTTTTCGACTCTTCGCTTTGTTGTTAAAACTGTCCGTTTTCCTATCATAGACTCCGCATACCATCATTAAAGTTATTGCTAATTCAGTTTTATTGCAATGGTGCTTTAAACCCCGAAGTTAACCGTAGTAAATCTTGCGATAGGTGTGTGTGTGTGTGTGTGTGTGTGTGTGTGTGTGTGTGTGTGAATTCCTCTCCTCCCCACACCCAAATGTTTAAATATTTCGTCACACACACACACACACACACATACACACACACACACAAACTTTAATGGACTACATTCTCAGAGAAATAAATTAAAATAAACTTATTGACAGATTAAAACTGTGTGTTCTACATGTACTCGAAACCAGAAACTTTGCTGAAAGTGCTCTAACGACTGAGCTATCCAAAACTGACTCAAGAGCCTTACTTTCGCCAGTGCCCTCAGAACTTCACAGAAGTTCTCCTTCATGAATAGAAGGACTAATAGTCCTGGAAGGGACCGTATTGCACTCTAGATTAAGCTCTTTGGACAGACCGGTCATGTTGATATTTCGTGTGCCCTTATTTTTGAAGTTTTAGTCAGTATTAAGTGCAGTGTCGAGGTGTTATTAGGTTTAATTGCGTTCAGTAGTGTAATAACTGTTTGAGAAAGTGAAGTTTTTAAGTTCTTTGCCGCATTTTTAAAGAAAATAGCGTAAAACCGTTACCGCTTAACAGCCGTTTTTACGCCTACTCCGTGTGCGCTTACTTTTGAAGTTTTTGTCAGTATTAAGTGCACTGTCTAGATTTTATTAGGTTTAATTGCGCTCAGTAGTGTAATATCTGTACGGGGAAGTGAAGATTTTAAGTTCTGTGCCGCATTTTTAAAGAAAATAGCATAAAACCGTTACCGCTTAACAGCCGTTTTTAGGCCTAAATTTTGTGCGCGAAAGTTAAGCGATTAGAAGTGTAATTACGTAAGTACATTAATATTATATTTATATTAGAGCACTAGAGTGCATTGTAAATAGTAAATTATCTTTATTTAGCGAAAGCTTAAAACGTAGGCCTATATTGTAAACAACCGTGACTGTGATGTGTTTTAGCTGCTGTAGTTAATTCTGGGGTGCTATGCAACTGTTGAGACAGTTTCACTGCGGGTGGCATGGAAATTGGGGAACAAAATGAGACTCTTCCTAGGTACTAGGATGTGTTCATGGGATATGAAAATAGCGGAACGGGAGGGGAAGATTAGAGCCCTTCAGGCTGAATTGGATAAAACTAGGGAAGAACAAATTAGGTTAAAGGGATAGAAGGGTGAAGAGAAGTGGGAAGTGGTAGCAGGGAACAGGGGCCACAGAAAGAGGACAGTATCTGACAGTTTCATCGTTTGCACAAAAAAACAGATTTGCCCTGCTGCCACAATTAAGTAATGAAGAGCCTCATGTAGATGTAGCTGATGCACAGCAGAATTCAGTTAAGAAGCCTTTTACTTAAAAAAAATAGGAGGTAGGAAGAAAATTCTGCTGTTGGGTAGCAGTCATGGAAGAGGTGTGAGCCAACTTCTGCAGGGAAAATTAGGTGACAGCTACAAGGTCACAAACTTTTTCACACCTAGTGCAACTCTCAGCCAAGTGATAGAGGGCATAGGACATTTGTGTAAAGGTTTCACCAAGGAGGATCATGTTGTAATAATGGTGGAGCAGGGAACAGTATCAATAGGGACCAGGGCTACAATATCGAGAGTGACCTGGTAAAAATAGCATTAGCAACGAAGCATACTAATGTTGAGTTTGCGCCTGTTTACAAGCGGTACGATCGATCCCAGTTGAACAGCTCTGTGAAAAGGGTCAATACGGAGTTGGATTTACTGCTTCGGGCTGGTGATGGGTCAGGGATTGGTTTGGTTCTTGTTGACACTATTGATAGGTGGGGCTTTACTTCTCATGGCCTGCATCTCAGTAGAATAGGGAAAGACATATTGGATAGGTTGATAGCAAATTCTTTAAGGGGGGACACTGCAACTCACGGAAGTAGTTCTTTTTTAGGTTAAGCTCATTATCTACACATTCAATATTGAAACAAGATGTATCTGAAAATGTTAAGCATAATACTTGTGAACACAAAAAATTTAATAGTAAATTTATTATATCAAAATATCAGAGGTTTAAAAAACAAAGTTAATGAATTTCAGATCCATTTATTTGAACTACAGTCTACAAATTCTGTTGATATTATTTATATTTCTGAACATCTTTTAGGTAGTGAAACTGAAATGTTTGATGTGGAAGGGTATACCTTAGCATCAAAGTATTGTAGAAAAGAGATGGAGAGAGGAGGAGTTGCCACTTACATTAGAAAGGGTCACAATTATAAAAACAATGACATTCTTAAATACTGTAGTGGTCAGCATTTTGAAGCGTGTGCCACATAAGTAGAAACACACAAAAGAAAAATAATTATATACACAGGGCTCCAACTGGTAATTTACAGCTATTCGCTAAACAGCTTGATGCAGTATTGAATTTCTTAACTTCTAAAAATAATGAACTAATACTAAGTGGAGATTTTAATTTAAATTTCTGGAGGGTAGTTACTCAAGATCCATACTAGGGTCTCTTACCACTTCTTATTATCTCATCCCCTTAGTAAAGTTCCCAATCAGGATTATGGGTACCAGCAGCACTGCTGTTGATAACATTTTCATAGATATTACCACACTAGCAAATCATAGTATAAATCCAATATTCATTGGTCTTTCAGTTGCTTACATCTAATAGAGTGGGGTCTGATTCAACTAATAACAGGAAGTGGGAAACTACATGAACAATAAATGAAACAGGAATTGAAGGTATGAAAAACTGTTTGAGGAATACAGACTGGAAAGATATATACAATTGCGGGCTTTCAGATAAGAATAATAGTAATGAAATGGAATGATGTTGGTGTGGTGTGGTCGCCCTCAACTACGTTCCCTCAGACTCAGAGCTGCAATATTAAAAGTTTTGGCTGGTTTCGTTGTCTAGGGGCTGGGATACGCAGTTCTACATCAACATCTACATATATGCTCCGCAAGCCACCCAACGGTGTGTCGCGGAGGGCACTTTACGTGCCACTGTCATTACCTCCCTTTCCTGTTCCAGTCCTTTATGGTTCGCGGGAAGAACGACTGTCTGAAAGCCTCCGTGCGCGCTCGAATCTCTCTAATTTTACATTCGTGATCTGCTCGGGAGGTATAAGTAGGGGGAAGCAATATATTCGATACCTCATCCAGAAACTCACCCTCTCGAAACCTGGCGAGCAAGCTACACCGCGATGCAGAGCGCCTCTCTTGCAGAGTCTGCCACTTGAGTTGGTTAAACATCTCCGTAACGCTATCACGGTTACCAAATAACCCTGTTGCCGCATTACAGGCCAAATACTGCTGAGTCTACAGTATACGATAAGAATACACACATGGATCTAATGCTCGAAGGTTCCTATCACTCGGCAATTGTGAATTTTATAAATGAAAGATTGCAGTTAAGTAAAATCTGCGGGCCCGCATCTCGTGGTCGTGCGGTAGCGTTCTCGCTTCCCACGCCCGGGTTCCCGGGTTCGATTCCCGGCGGGGTCAGGGATTTTCTCTGCCTCGTGATGGCTGGGTGTTGTGTGCTGTCCTTAGGTTAGTTAGGTTTAAGTAGTTCTAAGTTCTAGGGGACTGATGACCATAGATGTTAAGTCCCATAGTGCTCAGAGCCATTTCAACCATTTTTGAAAATCTGCTGGTACTGTCTTAAGGACTTTAAATGATGAGTACGGCAGTTGAAGTACTTTTGAGAATGCGGTGTATTTCTGCAAAACACTGACTGGTGTCGATGGTACAGCAATTAAATAAAATACACTCCTGGAAATGGAAAAAAGAACACATTGACACCGATGTGTCAGACCCACCATACTTGCTCCGGACACTGCGAGAGGGCTGTACAAGCAATGATCACACGCACGGCACAGCGGACACACCAGGAACCGCGGTGTTGGCCGTCGAATGGCGCTAGCTGCGCAGCATTTGTGCACCGCCGCCGTCAGTGTCAGCCAGTTTGCCGTGGCATACGGAGCTCCATCGCAGTCTTTAACACTGGTAGCATGCCGCGACAGCGTGGACGTGAACCGTATGTGCAGTTGACGGACTTTGAGCGAGGGCGTATAGTGGGCATGCGGGAGGCCGGGTGGACGTACCGCCGAATTGCTCAACACGTGGGGCGTGAGGTCTCCACAGTACATCGATGTTGTCGCCAGTGGTCGGCGGAAGGTGCACGTGCCCGTCGACCTGGGACCGGACCGCAGCGACGTACGGATGCACGCCAAGACCGTAGGATCCTACGCAGTGCCGTAGGGGACCGCACCGCCACTTCCCAGCAAATTAGGGACACTGTTGCTCCTGGGGTATCGGCGAGGACCATTCGCAACCGTCTCCATGAAGCTGGGCTACGGTCCCGCACACCGTTAGGCCGTCTTCCGCTCACGCCCCAACATCGTGAAGCCCGCCTCCAGTGGTGTCGCGACAGGCGTGAATGGAGGGACGAATGGAGACGTGTCGTCTTCAGCGATGAGAGTCGATTCTGCCTTGGTGCCAATGATGGTCGTATGCGTGTTTGGCGCCGTGCAGGTGAGCGCCACAATCAGGACTGCATACGACCGAGGCACACAGGGCCAACACCCGGCGTCATGGTGTGGGGAGCGATCTCCTACACTGGCCGTACACCACTGGTGATCGTCGAGGGGACACTGAATAGTGCACGGTACATCCAAACCGTCGTCGAACCCATCGTTCTACCATTCCTAGACCGGCAAGGGAATTTGCTGTTCCAACAGGACAATGCACGTCCGCGTGTATCCCGTGCCACCCAACGTGCTCTAGAAGGTGTAAGTCAACTACCCTGGCCAGCAAGATCTCCGGATCTGTCCCCCATTGAGCATGTTTGGGACTGGATGAAGCGTCGTCTCACGCGGTCTGCACGTCCAGCACGAACGCTGGTCCAACTGAGGCGCCAGGTGGAAATGGCATGGCAAGCCGTTCCACAGGACTACATCCAGCATCTCTACGATCGTCTCCATGGGAGAATAGCAGCCTGCATTGCTGCGAAAGGTGGATATACACTGTACTAGTGCCGACATTGTGCATGCTCTGTTGCCTGTGTCTATGTGCCTGTGGTTCTGTCAGTGTGATCATGTGATGTATCTGACCTCAGGAATGTGTCAATAAAGTATCCCCTTCCTGGGACAATAAATTCACGGTGTTCTTATTTCAATTTCCAGGAGTGTATAAGTTGAATAACAGGGCCGGCCGTGGTGGCCAAGCGGTTCTAGGCGCTTCAGTCCAGAACCACGCGACCACTACGGTCGCATGCCCGCCTCGGGTATGGATTTGTGTGATGTCCTTAGGTTAGTTAGGTTTAAGTAGTTCTAAGCTCTAGGGGACTGATGACCTGAGATGTTAAGGCCCGTAGTGCTCAGAGCCATTTTTTGAATAACAGGGAAACAATAGAGTCCTACTGCACGTAATTAGTCATGAACAACAATATAGCTCGCGAGATATTCACTTCTAAACGCACACTACGTCTTCACTGTAGAAGCCACGGAAGGCTCACAAGTGCACAAGTCGGCACTCCGAATTTTTTCTATATGCTGCGACCACGCGCAAACCTCTCCACACTCCAAGTCTTTCCGCCGACTGTGCGTCCGTCGCGCTGTACTGTCTGCGTCCAACACTCACTCCCTTGTCCTGTGCCGTACCGTCCAGAACTGCCACCCTGCTCAGAACTCCGGAAACGATGCTCCTCCCCACTTCCACATAGACTCTCCACGTGTCCCTTTGCAACGATCGATTTGATTGGCTAGAGCGCTCTCACCTTGTTTTCAAACCAACGCACAAACACAATGAAACGTATTAGAAATACTGGATCTACATTTAAATACTTGAAACTAATTAAATGTTCCTAAGGCTGGACCATAAACACACTCTAACACACATTATTAAATACATTAACATTTAAATAAACATATATCAAAAGAAAAGAAGCAAAAGGTAGGTCAGTAGCCTTATGTCTCTGTGCTTTCTAAAACACAGTAAATATTTAACCAATTTCTTCATGAATAGTATATATCGGATATAAACAAAGACATAGATGAATAAATTTATAAGCATGCTGCTACCGTTTTTTCGTGTAACTGTGGAGCACTTATATCCTGACGTGATCGATAGCAATTGACCAATTTGACATCCAATAAATCATGTACTATTTAAGTTACATGCCTGTAATTTATACCAATTTAGGTTTACACTAATAGCTTTCTAAAGACATGGTGATCGACAAAATCGTTTGAAGCGTTTATATTTTGGAAATTCGTTGCTGGTTGTTACTTGCATAATTTACCGTCAGATACTAAACTTTAAACTAATAAAGATATTGAAAATCTGATTACACCATCATAATCGTCGTGCAAATATTTTTGAGGTATCATGATTCACCTGGCTACTTTTAATTTCTGTACGAACTATGAAATGTCTGCGATTATGGTTTCACAAAGTCCGTCATCTTTGGCACTCCGCGCATAGACATCTCCTTCACCGACAGAAAGCACCGTCCTCGTCACAGCGGAATTCTGAGCCACGCGGCTGGACCGTGCGCTGGGGCTACCCCTCTCGTCCGGCTAACGTTCGCCACCACATGTTTGCTTCCGGGCCCCGGCTGGCCGAGCGGCCCGTGAAGCCGCCGCAACTCCGAACATATTTCCAGGGCGCTACAACTCGCCCGTTACCTCACACAATTCACCTGGGATAAATGAAAAATATAACTTTCTCTACTACAGTCTTAGGTCACATTGGAAACTGCTGCCTTAAGCAAATAGATTAAATGTTTCAGGATTACAAATGGAATAAAAGTATCTTGCAAAACAAAAAATAAGACTGTACTTAATGTCAAGGGAAAACGATGACTACAGAGCTAAATCACATTACAAATTATGTTGTAAAATTCTAAACAGAGTAATCAGAACCCCAAAATATATTTATTTTCAAGAAAAAGTAAATGCCTCTAATAACAAGATAAAAACTATGGAACATAGTAAAATGTGAAAAAACTAATCAGGCAACTGAGGCAATTATGTAAATGTAAATAATGAGTTGATTAGAGATGCCTCCGAAATTGGACCCTTTCAACAACTTTTTCCTTTCTGTAGCAGACAAGTTATGTTTGCATAGTTCCCCAGAAGACACCTTAAAATATTTAAAAAATGCATTTCCACAGAAGTTTGACAAAATTCAGCTATATCCTATCCCACCGAAAGAGATTTCTAATATTATTAGGTCTCTTAAAAACAAAAATTCCAGTGGATATAATGAAATCAGCACTACCATAGTTAAATGCTGCTCCTCTGTGACAAACTGAGTTACTTATGTAATGAATCCCTCCACAGTAGCACTTTTCCAGGTAGGCTTGAATATGCTATTGCCAAAACATTACACAAAAAAGAAGACAAATCATCAGTGGAAAACTTCTGTCCCATTTCATTACTGGCAATATTTTCAAAAGTGTTTGAAAGGGTTATGTACAATAGACTTTATAAACACTTAGTACAGAAAAATATTCTCATTCGCAATCAATTTGCATTTCGGAAAGGATTGTCAACTGATCAAGCTATATTCAGTTTTACAGATGATATATTAGAATCAATAAATCAAAAGTTATTACCTCTTGGAATATTCTGTGATCTGGCTAAAGCTTTTGTTTGTGTTAAGCATGATGTCCTTATACAAAAGTTAAAATATTATGGGATAACAGGAGTAGCAGGCTCATGGGTCTCATCTTATCTTTCTAATAGAAAGCCTGTATCAGGCTTACCACATAACAACAGTCATTCAAAACATGAAACCATCAGGCAAGGGGTTCCCAGGTCTCTATTTTAGTTCCCTTGTTGTTCCTATTATATATTAATGACCTTCCATATGCAGTGTCACAGACTTGCAAATTGTGTCTTATTTTCAGATGATACAAGTACTGTTATAAAAAACAGTACCTGTGATCTCACTGAGCAATCAGCTAGTGAAATATCAATGGATGGTTCACAGCAAATTGGTTGTCACTGAATTTTGACAAGACCCAGTACATACAGTTTAGTACCTCCCAAAGTGCACCTGACCCTGTAAGTATAGTGTATTCAAACAATGAAATTAAAGCTGTAGACAGTGTTAAATTTTTAGGCCTACAAATTGACCAGAACCTAAATTGGAAGACTCACACTGTAGACTTAATGAAACGCTTTAGTTCAGCTCCATTTGCAGTAAGCATGATATCAGAAATAGGTGATTTAAAAATGAAGAAGGTAGTTTATTCCATCTACTTCCATTAACTAATGAGTTATGGAATCATCTTTTGGGGAAACTCCTCTCACAAAGAAAACATTTTCAAAATTCGTAAATGATTCATTAGAATTATATCTGGTGTCAGGCCTAGATCATCAAGCAGAGACCTCTTTAAGAAACTTGATATTCTAACTACTCCTTCTCAGTACATATACTCATTGGTGTCCTTTGTCATTTACAACACGTCTCTTTTTACACAAAATAGTGCGATACATGATTATAATACCAGAATCAACAACAATCTGTATAAGGACTATAAAAGCTTAACATTATTACAAAAAAGAGCCAAATACATGGGTTTTCATATATTCAATGACTTACCAGAGCGTATCAAAGGTCTTGTAAGTGATAAAAATCGGTTTCAGAGTGAAGTAAAGAACTTCCTGTTGGCCAACTCCTTCTACTCCATCGATGAATATCTTCACAAGGATTATAGCTCATAATTCTGCATTAGAATTTTACAACATCCATGTATCTGAGTAAAAAAAACTCTTGAATAATTCAAATTTTTTTTCAACTTATGACATTATATGGCACTTATTGAATGATTACTATTAAAAACAGTCTTGATCACGATTTATTTAACAAGGTGACCGGTTTCGACCACTACTGTGGTCATCTTCAGACCTATCTTCCACAGATACTGGCAGAAGTAAAGCTGTGAGACCGGGCGTGAGTCGTGCTTCGGTAGCTCAGTTGGTAGAGCACTTGCCCGCGAAAGGCAAAGGTCCCGAGTTCGAGTCTCGGTCGGGCACACAGTTTTAATCTGCCAGGAAGTTTCATATCAGCGCACACTCCGCTGCAGAGTGAAAATCTCATTCTGGAAACATCCCCCAGGCTGTGGCTAAGCCATGTCTCCGCAATATCCTTTCTTTCAGGAGTGCTAGTTCTGCAAGGTTCGCAGGAGAGCTTCTGTAAAGTTTGGAAGGTAGGAGGCGAGATACTGGCAGAAGTAAAGCTGTGAAACCGGGCGTGAGTCGTACTTCGGTAGCCCAGTTGGTAGAGCACTTGCCCGCGAAAGGCAAAGGTCCCGAGTTCGAGTCTCGGTCGGGCACACAGTTTTAATCTGCCAGGAAGTTTCATATCAGCGCACACTCCGCTGCAGAGTGAAAATCTCATTCTGGAAACATCCCCCAGGCTGTGGCTAAGCCATGTCTCCGCAATATCCTTTCTTTCAGGAGTGCTAGTTCTGCAAGGTTCGCAGGAGAGCTTCTGTAAAGTTTGGAAGGTAGGAGACGAGATACTGGCAGAAGTAAAGCTGTGAGACAGGGCGTGAGTCGTGCTTCGGTAGCTCAGTTGGTAGAGCACTTGCCCGCGAAAGGCAAAGGTCCCGAGTTCGAGTCTCGGTCGGGCACACAGTTTCAATCTGCCAGGAAGTTTCACATTTTGTATTGTTTACTAGTTAAATAGACGCCATCTGGGCCTAAAATTTCCGAGTTATAAACGTTTTAAAAACCTCACCAAACGCGCATGATAATGTAAATTCTCTAAAAACAAAGTAATTACAAATTCATTCTTTTGTCATTGTATCTCTAAATCAGTACAAAAACAAAAACCACCGCACATAAGATTTTTGTGTCGTTTTTTATTTACACACTGCCAATCTCGCGTCCTTGACAAATTTAAAACATTCTTTAAGCTTAATTATTCTTTCAAAACTAACAATGAGTGAGAAATATGGGCGCTGTTGTAGGGTAGTGAGTAGATGGATTTTTTGCCAATCTTGTAGGAAATATTTTCACTGGGGGAGGATGCAGTGGGGAGAATGTTTGGAGAACAGAAGAGGCTCTCTCCTGGAACTGCAGAGCATGCAGTAGGAACATTTTGATTGAGGAACAGGAAAGGAAAATCTGTGCTCTTCAAGCACAGTTGGAGGAAGCAAGGAAAGAACTCATAAGGATCAAGGAAGATAGGGGGGAGGAGGGTGGTTGGGAACTGGCCGCTGGTAGGAGGATAGGAAGAAAGAGAATGCGGTCTGACAGTTTTATCATCAGCACGAAAAACAGGTATCTACAACTGCCAGAGTTAAGTTGGGAGGAGCCTCAGGTAGAACGAGGAGCAAGAAATGTGCAGCACACTTCAACCGAGGCCAAGAAGCCTAGGAATGTACATAGTGTTAGGAAGAAGAAAGTGCTGCTGCTAGGTAGTAGCCATGGGCTAGGTGTAGGCCCTTATTTACAGGAAACTTTAGGGGCAGCGTACCAGGCCAGCAGTATCTTCAAGCCAAATGCAGGGCTAAGTCATGTGATAGAGGACCAAGAGTCTTTATGTAAGGACTTTACAAAAGAGGACCATGTAGTGATAGTGGGTGGGGCGGGAAACACAGGGATGGGACTTATGAAATAGGTGGTGACCTAGACAAGATAGCTTCCCTGACTCATGGCACCAACGTACACTTCGTTGAGCGGTTCCGGTGTCATGATCGACCACACCTTGATGGAGCTGTGAGGCGAGTTAGTGTGAGGTTAGGGATGGCTCCAAACTTACGTTATGCAGTTCTGGGGGTAGAGAGCTGCCTTGCCTCACTCCCCTTCCAGCCGTGTTTTCCCAGTCTTCTGTCCCTCTAGTGGACTCCTTACTAGAATGTCCGTTAATTCATACCACCGTACTCTATCAAAGGCTTTCTCCAAGTATGATTCTCAACAGTCCAATCACATCACTTATACGTTTCCCTTTCCTAACTCCATATTGTTTCTCTGTAATAATTTTTTCCAATCTTCCGTGAAGTCTTCTATTTATCGTCATTAGTGAGACTTCTTCTGCATGAGATATTAAACTCATGTTTCTAAGATCCTCACACTCCTTGGCACTTCTTTTCTTCTGAATCGGTATCATTAATCCCAAAAGAAAGTCATCCGGCTATTCACCTTTTTCAAATATCTTATTACATAGATAAGTTAACTCTTTAACATCAACTCTCCCAAAGGCCTTCAACAACTCTGCTGGTAATTCATCAGTTCAAAATGCTTTTAGATTTTCATCTCTCTTAAAATCGTTTCTACTTCTTCCTTCCAAGATGCATCATCCTTTGTTCTCTTCTATAACCCTCATCACCTCTTCTAATTCAATATCGCTTGGTTTTTGATCATCCTCATATGAGTACTGCTCATATTCTTGCCACTGTCCCAGCACTTTGTCTGTTTTACGAACCATTGTACCATCCCTTCAGCCGCGCGGAGTGGCCGCGTTGTTTGAGGCGCCATTTCACGAATTGCGCGGCCCCTCCCGCCGGAGATTCGAGTCCTCCCTCGGGCATGGGTGTGTGTGTGTGTTGTTCTTAGCATAAGTTAGTTTAAGTAGTGTGTAAGTCTAGGGACCGATGACCTCAGGAGTTCGGTCCCTTAGGAATTCATACACATTTGAACATTCCTTCTGTTTATTCCCATATTTCTCCCGCTTTCCTTCGCTTCAAATACTAGTTCAGCAACTATTCTATACATAATTTCATATTGACCTTCCGTTTCTAGTTTCTCTATTTCTTTGCATCTCTGTTTCATCCATGCCTCCGTTGCCTGTTCTGATGCTCTCCTCAATTCATTATTCTGCTTCCTGTACATTCTGTCTCCTTACTCCGTTCCTACTGTCTTCGATTACCTTCTTTTTTCCATGTTACCCAGCACTGTCTTTGTTATCTATTCTTTCCTTATTCTTTCGAACTTCCTCACTCCTGCAATTTCTTCTGCAGATTCCTTAAGGTTTTTTCTCATTCTCTTCTATTTCTTGTTTCCAATCTCTTCATTGCAGCCTCTATCTCATTTTAACATAAATGTGTTTTCCAACTCAGTATCCTTGTCTTCTTGTTTTAGACTTTCTAGATCAAATTTCTCTCTTGGCTTTCCTCCTCTCACTCTCTTCAACTTTATTTGCACATCCGCAACCACAAAGTTGTTCTTCCAATCTTTGTCTGCTCCAAGGTGTACTCTGGCATTCTTTAGGCAGTTTCTGAGCCTATTTTGAATTATGATATACTCAATTTGTTATCTGTCGTCATTCACCCTAGATATCCACGTATATCTTCGTCATTTGTGGTGTTGAAACAGTGTGTTTCCCATCACAATAGAAATTTCTCTGCAGAAATGAACCAGCCGTTTTCACCCTGTTTTCCAATCCAAATCTTCCAACCGCTATCTCTTCTTTTCCCACTCATACCACTGCATTCAAATTGCACATTGTTAATAATCTCTTCAGTCTTTTCATAATATTTCTCTACTTGACCAGCCATGTGATGACTTGCTGGCACGTACATTTGTATTAAAATGACATCCTTCTTGTCACCTCTTAATCTCATCATCATCAGTCTTTCATCTGTGTACTCCACTTTCAGTACGTTTTTCATCAGCCGATTTCTTATGATAATTGCCACACCATAGCTACCAATCTTCACTGTACCTGAGTAAAATAATTTGTGTTCACCACTGTCCAGCTGTCTCTTACTCCCTCATCTCACTCCACACATATCTAATATATCCAGTCTGTACTTCATTTACTATTTGGCGTTTTCCGGTTAGCCAACCTGCAATAGTGTGAGCACATTCCATGCTCCAATCCTTAACTACCCTTCCCTCTTTCTCTTTCCCTCTTCATTCTTCTTGAAAAGTTCTGTAGTTGATCTAGTTATAACCCCATCCCGGGGACCCAGTTAAATGGAAGTTTAGCTTCTGGATTCGTATACAAAGAGAGCGCTACGATGTGCTTCTTGATAGTATCCCGTAGATGGTTGTCCAGGCCGAATTCAGCGGTTCAGTATGAGTCAGATGGTGTTTGTAGCCAACGTCCTGGGAACATCTCCTCTTCTGCCCTTGATTTTGCACCAAAGTCCATCTTCCCCTCTGCCTCCGGTGTTATAAAAGGAAAACAGAGGCTATCCTCAAACCTCTAAACCTAACAGAAGGCAAACAGAAGAAGCCTGACACATGTAGGTGGAAGCAATGTCAGTCTCAGATAAGGGCCCATGTGGTTGTCAGCTACATACTCTCAAGTAGGGAGGCCCCTTGGGGGCCTACTCTTTGTCTGCTTTCTCACCTAGTGACCAATCTGGCCTGAGTGTACCTAGCAGGAGCATAGTACCCACTGGTGTAGCGCAATGGATCATTGAGACATACAAACCTCCCCTCCTACGTTAGGGTGGTAGTCCATGGGGAGGTTGGGTTTGGTTGATTTGGTGGAGGAGGCCAAACAGCGAGGTCATTGGCCTCATCGGATTAGGGAAGGATGAGGAAGGAAGTCGGCCGTGCCCTTTCAAAGGAGCCATCCCGGCCTTTGCCTGAACCGATTTAGGGAAATCACGGAATACCTAAATCAGGATGGCCGTCGTCTTCCCGAATGCGAGTCCAGTGTGCTAACCACTGCGCTACCTCGTTCGGTCTATGGAGAGGAATATGTTTCTGGGAACATAAAACTCTTTTATGTTAATGGATAGAAGACACAGAATAACTTTTCAAATTGCCTTAGTGTTTTTATTTTCCTTCCTTCATAATATTATTCCTAGTATGTTTTTGCGTTTAAATACATGTCTTCTTTTATAGTAAAGTTAATTACGCCGCCGCTTCTTGATTTTGTCCTTGCAGTTGCAGATATCTGATAATGGCGGCCCTGTAAACACAAAGCATCTTATTGCTTTCAATGACAAACTAGAACTAACTTGTCCTGTATCGTCTCGGTGTTTCAAACGAGGTACAAGAGAATGCGCAGAGAATAATCTAATCGTTTGTCTTACTTTATCGTAAGTGGTAAAATATATTTCATATTTTGATAACTATATGATTTACTGCCACATTGAGACAGGAAAAGACAAAATACTGCTGGATAGAAACTGTGTCAACCTTACGGCACTAAACTACCAGTATATCGTTCGAACTGTTTATATTTACTTTCAAATGAAGTCTCGCAACATCCAATTTCTGTTTCAGTGGAAGTCACCGTGCACCGACAATATTGTTTCTCTATGCTGGTGGCTGCCAGCCTTTTCCACTCTCAATCTCTGCATTCGGTTAGCTTCCGGCTATTTATGTTTCGTTTCACTCGCGACCTATACGCTGTGAGCTTCTAAAGGTGCCTTTACAGTACGCATGACTGGCTTCGAAGTACACTTGTTCGTTGCTGTAAAGCGAGGTGGCCGTTTGGAAGAGGGAAATACGACAGCGTGCCCTGACCTACCTCCGGCTGGTGCATATTCTTTCTGTCTCATGGCGATACTTCCGTCAAGTGCGTTCTTGTTATTCCTTGTAGTGACACATTTGGGTCTCCAAAAACTTGTTTATCACTCTTGCTATGACCGTGCTCGGAATATTAACTTCCTCCAGAATGTAGGTCACAATTTTTTCCACCCATTTTCTGATCGGCAATGTGCAGACTTCTCTTTGAATTATAGTTTATAATATTATCGATTTCGTAAGATCTTTGTACACATTAATGAGCAAAAAGAAGGTTCCTTCCGCTGTAACATGTATGTAACCATTCACTGTGTGATAACACGCTGCTAAAATTTTTCAAGCATTTAGTTTGAACTTATAAGCTCGCTATATATATACTTTGAAAATGATTTAATTTCATCATATGTTTCTTTAAGGTTTTAGGCATATATTGCCTCAATATGAATTTAAATCTTAAATAAATCAATTAAAATCCTCATATCCATACTAATATTATAAACATGACGCTATGTTTGTCTCTTACGTGTTGACGACTAAACCGCTATACCTGTCTCAACGAATCTGGTATGCAGGCTCATTTAGAAAGTGTGTATAGTACCGGCCGCGGTGGTCTAGCGGTTCTGGCGCTGCAGTCCGGAACCGCGGGACTGCTACGGTCGCAGATTCGAATCCTGCCTCGGGCATGGGTGTGTGTGATGTCCTTAGGTTAGGTAGGTTTAAGTAGTTCTCAGTTCTAGGGGACTTATGACCTAAGATGTTGAGTCCCATAGTGCTCAGGGCCATTTGAACCATTTGAGTACAGGATATTCATTGATTGAAGAATATTACGCGGATTAGCGAAAATGCTTACTCTTTGTGAAAACTACTTACTCTTTCACTTTTGAGCTTCATCATTTTAAAAAAATGCTTTTATTGAGTGATGAATTATACGTAATACGGTTCAATACAATGCTTATACAATGATCAACGTGTAATATATATTATTAACTGCGAAAGTAACTCCGTCTGTTACATTTTCACGACTACACCGCTGAGCCGATAGCAATTAAATTTAGTACTCAGATAGCTTACCATGAGTAAGAACATAGGGGCTTTTAGGCAGTAAAAAGAAAATCAGCGCCTAAGAGCGTGAGGTAGGGAAGGAGCATTTTTTCTGCATCAGTGAACGAGAAGCTGTCGCAATGTCCTCTTGGGAACAGGTGGAGTTGGATCTTCATACACTGCCTGCAGCAATTCCTGTTGAGTTTGGAGGCGATTCTGATTCACGAGCCGCGAAACGCATCTCCCGGCCCTCTCCGTCAGGGTTTTTCAAACATGTTCAAATGTGTGTGAAATCTTTTGGAGCTTAACTGCTAACGTCATCAGTCCCTAAGCTTACACACTACTTAGCCTAAATTATCCTAAGGACAAACACACACACCCATGCCCGAGGGAGGACTCGAACCTCCGCCGGGACCAGCCGCTCAGCCCACGGCTGCAGCGCCTCAGACCACTCGGCTAATCCCGCGCGGCCAGGGTCTTTCTCCGACCACAATTCGTGTTTCATGATTACGTGTGCTACACCGCCTCTTGCAGTAAGGCTGGACGGTCCACTAAGAAACTGGTCTAGTGGCTAGCGTTGATACCTCTGGTTCACGAGGTCCAACGTTCGATTCCCTGCCGGACAGGGGATTTTCTCTGCCCGGGGACTGGATGTTTGTGTTGTCCTTATCATTTCATCATCATCATTCGTGTCAGTGGCTACGTTGGACTGTGTAAATATTGGGACTTTGTGCGGGCGCTGATGACCGCGCAGATGAGCTTAAAACAAACATCATCATCATCGTCGTCATCCACTAAGAAATATCAGCAACTTCACAAACCATATGGCCTTGGGCATGACAAAACACGATTTCCCTTTTTACCACTCTGTCACATCCTTACCTGTACCCACGTTTAAGTAAAATGCCAACTTGAATCGTAAATGTCTCACTATTCGCTCCTTGCCGCTCAAGTAGAGCCAGAGCAAGTGCACTTGAGCACGTGACTCGATAGCTGAACCGTCTGTAATCGCTTAACGATCCATCTGTGCGTGCGCGCTAGGGTAACTAATTTTTTGTCCAGTGAGCTTATTCAAAATGAATATTTACAGGGTGAGTCACTAACTATTGCTGCCTAGAATAACTCCGAAATTATGATAGTAGCTGAAAAGTTTGTGGGAACAATGTTGCAAGGGACAACGGGGGCCAATACTAGTATGACATTGGTTTTTTGTTGCTAGTTGGAGTCGCCTCAGAGACATGAACATCTCCTTCGCGTCCAATCCACCGATTTGGGAATTGTCTCTGCAACTCATTTCTCGCCATCAGTGAAAAATGTGCCGGACACCCATCGTGTTGATATCACATTCTGTTACTTGTTCCTAAAAGTATTTCTTACAATAACAGATCTAATGTTCCTTGCAGGAATGTGGTGTACTTCCTACCATTAAGAGTTCCTTCGATGTAATAGGGTCCTGTAATTCTGTCCTCCAGAATCCCACACGATACATTAATCGACCACGTTTTTTGACATGCAGCTTGCCGCAGCCAACATGGATTTTTAGTTACGCACTAATGCATGTTATGAAAATTAACATTTCCATGGTTCGTAAATGTAGCCTCGTCAGTAAATAAAATCAAATTAATAAATGTATCATCTCTCTGAATATGAAGTAGAGGATCCCATCGGCAGAATTCAATGCGACACATACAATCCGTACCGGTTAATTCTTGGTGGAGACTGATATGGTAAGTATGATATTTATATCGATGTAGAACACGAACAAAACTACCCTGGCTTACACCGGATTCTCTTTCGATCTGACGCGAACTAACACAGGGATCTCGAACCACAGTGACAAGAGTACTAATTTCCGTTTCCTCGTTAGTAACTTTCCTTTGCTGCATATGCTTCCGATGCGTTAAAGAGCCAGTTGTTCTCAATTTATTATACACATATTTAAATTTACGACGTGTAGGCTGAGTACGTTGAGGATATCTTTCAGCGTATAAGTCTGTAGCTCTCACTGAATTTCGTTGGCAGTCTCCGTAAATGAGAAGCATATCGACTTGTTCTTCAAAGAAACACATCATTCAAATTCGCTTGATGAGAAAATACTAGTCTTACCGTTCCTATTAGTATTGTATTGCGAAAACGTCGAATGGTGTTTACATGCCAATGGCACGTTAGATGGATACGCTGTATTCCGCCAATATTTACTACTTGCACGATATACGAGAGAGAATTGTCAGAGCCTGTGCTTCGATAAGTACCGAAGTGATGAGGAATTCCACTCAATCCATGATAAGAAGACTGTATCACTGTATTGATACCAATTGTCATCACTTCGAACACCTTCTGTACATGGACGTTCATGCCACCTTTTTGACCTTCGATGACCTTCAAAGACCTTACTGTTATATATCATTGGATTCGTCTCGATAGCCGCTCTCGGAAAATACGTACCAAACTATAGCATCCCATTAAAAAAAGAAGTTGACCTTCATATCTCTGAAGCGAGCCCACCTAGAAATAAAAAACCAACGTCATATTATGGCCCCCGTTGCCCTAAGCAACTTTTGTCCCACAAACATTTGAGCTCCTATCATACTTTCGGAGTTATTCTTGATGGCAATAGTTAGTGACTCACCATGTATATCGTTATAGCGGACAATATGGGCAATTTTCTGGTGTTCTCAAGTGATCTTTATCGTTTTTTTAATCGCCAGGGGAAGAGGTTCAACAGATCTAGGCTTTTTGTATCAAAAGTAATCATACACGTAACTCAGATATGACTCTTGTACGCTTGTCACCCATAATTGTTTGTTCTGATTGCTGCAACAGCAGTAAAGCTATTGAGAGATTCACAATCTACGCGACGGTCGAAAAAGCGAATTTCGTTGAAAGTTATTTGAATAAATAAAAAAGATAAAGAAGAGTATGTAAACTTTAACCTGTTTGCATTATTCCTGGATTGTCTATTTCCGAATGTATTGTCTCTTTATTAATGTAAGCTGTTAACTACCAAAAAATTCCATTAATTGAATTTGTACATAAGCTAGCTTTATGATTACACTTAAGAACTAAATTTTTTTGCGAGAAGGAAGAGCAAATCTGACTGTGAGAATGTAAATGAAATATGACCCGACTGAACCAAAACTTTTTTTTAAAGGAAATTGTCTCTCTGAACTTTAACGAGTATAATTAAACTCGACACTATTCATTGACCGTGTAAAATTGATAAGTCTTCTCTCCTGTAGATGACTTTCCTGTGTCGCAATGGAAGACACCATGCAACTACTCTTGTAGAAAAGGAAGAAAACGCACGTCTCAATTTCTGAACTGCTACTAATACAGAGAATCGCTGTAGTGCAATGCGATCTCTTTAATACATGCAATGCAAACTAGGTTTTCGTAACATTTATCCGTCACAAAAAAGAATGTTCGTTAGGTAATGGAAGCTGGAAAATGGAGTAGGATAATCTGAGTTAATCTCTAGAAAAAATTCTTCTCAAGAAACAATATTGAAAAAATTCGTCTCAAAATTACTTTATACTATTCCATTTACAAAACTTCACCGTTGAGGGCTTAGCAAACAAAAAAAATTTAATTACAGATTACAATTACATAAGATCAACACTGGAGAAAATAAAAAACGTAACTCAACATGGAAATTTATTTTAATACGAAAGTCCTCATACAAATGATTAAATTGTTTCAGTCTTTTCAAATCCGTTAGCACTGACTGTGACAACACTTTATAAAAGTAGAAAGAAATTCCTGATTTGGATGTCTGTGTTGAACCAAAAATATCTAACTAAATGCGACCGCAATAACGTAAGCATGTTTAATCCTTACCTTAAATGCTAGTCTTCTCAAAATAGTATTTACATTAGTAAATCCATCTCACTTAATGCATTAAGATAACAATCTATTTGTTATAACATCTTCCATCAGGTCAATAAAATAATTCTCAACGGGAGCAAGTCCTGCTTCCTTTCTGTACAAGATCACTGCCACGACCTCCACTACAACTCTATCTCCTCTCCTCGCGATCAACACTAAACATCTGCGCATCTTCGCAGAACCAATGTGATGTAATTAGGCTGTTGGCAGTGCGGCATCTGTGACTAGGTGGCGCGTGCATAAAAAAAAAAAAACACGCACGTCCTAAGACGTCAAAAAACAAGAAAATTACCTATAAAATTATGTACACACAGCTTTCATCGTTTATAGCGAACATCGCTATACTATTTGAGCAGCGGTGTGGTTGTATGCTGCAGAGTATCCATATCGTGCCATTAATTCGCGATCTGTCTTTGCTAACATTTGATATTTCACATGGTAGTGATGAGGGGATAGTCGTATGGGGAGAGGGAAGGTAATGATTCACAAATAATACATTAATCACGCTAACCCGTTGAAACAGTGCAAAATTACAATAATTTCAGGCCATTGACTTCAAAGTCTTCGAAGGTCTAGCATACATGAATGTTCAAAAGTTCAGACGTGATGTGTATCATCTTAAATAAAACGGAAAACAGGCATTAACTGGAACAGCATTAAACGGAACGATTTAGAAAAACATGACGTATGTCACACTAGAGAAAGAGAAGACTTACTGAGACTGAATCGACGACGGTTCAATCCCGCGTTCGGCCATCCTGATTTAGGTTTTCCGTGATTTCCCTAAATCGCTCCAGGCAAATGCCGGGATGGTACCTTTGAAAGGGCACAGCCGACTTCCTTTCCCATCCTTTCCTAATCCGATGAGACCGATGACCTCGCTGTTTGGTCTCTTCCCCCAAACAACCCCAATGAGACTGGATCGAATATGATGTTCGTCGTCTTTAAGAAAAAAATAAATTTACTTAAATAGAATGAAAAGGTATAATATGCCTAAATGTGACATATGTCACCTTTAAGAAAACAGAAATATGTTTAAACAGGATCCAACGATATATTATAGCTTAAGCGTAACGTATGCCACTTTTAAGAAAACAAAAATTTAATTAAACACACTCAAAAGATAGAATATGTCTTAGATGTCACATATGTCACAACAGGATTTAGAAAGCACAACACCTTAAATTGAAACAGTCCCAAATAATACACTAGCTGGACATGATGTGCGGCACCCTTTAGGGAAGCAAGTACGGTTTAAAACTGTGACGGTAACAATGCCTACTGCTGAGTTGATATTAGTTAGCCTTAAAAGAAGATATTGAAACCTCAAGATAATGGTTTTCAAAGAAACTAAATTACTCATTGGATCAAATAGACCTGGCCCACAAGAAGAAGACATGCAAGCATTTTAATTACGGTTGTCAATACAAGGGCGAGACAACACGCCGCTATACAAGACAGATGGCGTGGGCGGTGCACAAATTTAAACAGAGCCAACGATCAACCGCTCTGCTCACTCCTTCGACACGTGACTACCGTCTCTCCATGCCGCTCGCGCAAGTCCTTCCAACCTCGCTCCTCGCTACCACCGTCCCCCTTAGCGGTCAGCCCGCCGCTACAGATGTTATACAAACAGCTTGTGTGGAGAAGCAAATACACAAAGCAAAAAGAAACGAAACTAACATTTTCGCAGCACGCCATACAAATGCCACTAGAGGCACTCGGAAAGTTCGAGATGGATTAACCAAACGAGTATTCTGCGAACACTAGATCCCATAGCATTTCATCTTTTCACATTTCGCTGCATCTAAATCTTCATGGCAATGAGTTCCAAAATTGCTTACGGCTCTCCGAATGTTATCGACGAAAAGTTAAGATTGATGCGGTGCATGTAAGCAAAGTTTTGTTTGAGGAAGATGCGTCTTTTACGAACCACGGGCAAATCAATCTTCGCAATATGAACTAATCTTCAGTTGAGAATGCTGACTCAAAGATGGGGAGGGTAAAAACAATATTATTGGTCAGTCAATATTTGGTGCATGTTTTTCAAGGCCCGCATCATCGGTCCCTGTTTTATTGATGTAAGTCAAAATAGGTATCTCGAATTTCTAAGAAGGGAAACTCCCCATCGGACCATTCTCAGGTTTAATCCGAAAAGGAACACAGATCAAGCATGGAAACAAGAAGAAGCTGTACTGAATTGTGAAAAAAGAAGCAAAACACATACTGTGAACGGTCCACCCTTAGGATGTGCGATAACGAGTGAAAAGCAAGAAACCAAGGCGTTGTGGTTCTGCGGTCACCGTGTTGGACTACAGAGCGGGAGATCCGTCTACAAACCTTCCTCGTGACCCCGTTTTTTTTTTTTATTAAATTATGAACTTCCGTCCGGTCATTGACGTGTCTGTTCTTGTTCTGTAGTTTGCCATTTGTCATAGTACACACTGGTTATAGAATATGAGTCATTTGTTAAGAATATAATTGAATAAATTTGAATACAGCGAATGTCAATGAATATATATGGAGCTTGAGGAAGATTTGAAAACGGATCTCCCCATTCGCAGTCCAAAATCGTGACAACATAACCACGATGCTATCGGTATTCAGATTCGTTCTATTTTGCACATCTTGAGGTTGGACCGTTCACTGTTTCTATTTTATTTTGCTTCTTTTTTCACAGTTCAGTTAACTTTCTTCCTGTTTTCATCTTTGATCCGTCTTCAGTTTTTGACGGACTACCCAGTGTGCCATCTTACTACTAAATCTGTGGGATTAGCGACGGGGAGTTTCACTTGTAAGATATGCTGCTACCGCAGTTATTGACAGACATCTCACTGGACGTGAAACAGTCAGTGTGGTACCAACATGACGTATGTCCCTCCCGCTCTGCACATGTAATGACAGACCCGCTTGAGAGAACATTTGGAGAGAAATGGTATGGTCGTTCAGGAAATGCAAGATGATCTGAACACTCGCCAGACATAACGCTTCTGTATTTTCATCTGTGGCGACAAATAAAACAAGAAGTTTGTTGTGGAACACCGACGACTTCCGAGAACATGAAACGAATTATAATATGGGTCTGTGATGCTGTTAACTTCAGATGAAATTCAACGTGCAGTATCTTCTTTCAGAACCACTTTATAACATCGAGCAATGCTCAAGATCAGCGTTTCGAGCACTTCGTATGACAGCCGTAATACTAAACGCATGAACTGTATCCGAATTACGTGCTTAGCTACGTTTGGTGTAATAGGGCAGACGTTTGTGGAATCTCTTGTACCGAAAGTGCAAGATTCGTCTGCGACGCTGATCAATTCCCATGCACGATATGTCGTTGAAGTTCTCTTAGAAGCGTATTTCAAATGCGACAGAAAAAATTATACAGGATGGTCCACTGATCGTGACCGGGCCAAATATCCCACGAAATAAGCGTCAAACGAAAAAACTACAAAGACCGAAACTTGCCTAGTTTGAAGGGGTAAACCAGATGACGCTATGGTTGGCCCGGTAGATGGCGCTGTCATAGGTAAAACGGATATCAACTGCCTTTTTTTAAAAAATAGGAACCCCTATTTTATTGCATATTCGTGTAGTACTTAAAGAAATATGGATGTTATAGTTAGACCACTTTTTTCGCTTTGTGATAGATGGCGCTGTAATAGTCACAAACATATGCCTCACAATTTTAGACGAACAGTTGGTAACACGTAGGTTTTTTAAAAATAAAATACAGCACGTAGGTACTTTTGAACATTTTAGTCAGTTGCTCCAGTGTGGTACATGTACCTTTGTGAACTTATCTTTTCTGAGAACGCACGCTGTTACAGCGTGATTACCTGTAAAAACCACATTAATGCAATAAATGCTCAAAATGATGTCCGCCAACCTCAATGGATTTGGCAATACGTGTAACGACATTCCTCTCAACAGCGAGTAGTTCGCCTTCCGTAATGTTTGCACATGCATTAACAATGCGCTGACGCATGTTGTCAGGCGTTGTCGGTGGATCACGATAGCAAATATCCTTCAACTTTCCCTACAGAAATAAATCCGGGGACGTCAGATCCGGTGAACGTGCGGTCCATGGTATGGTGCTTCGACGACCAATCCATCTGTCATGAAATATGCTATTCAATACCGCTTCAACCGCACGCGAGCTACGTGCCGGACATCCATCAAGTTGGAAGGACGTTGCCATCCTGTCACGCTGTGAAACATCTTGTAGTAACATCGGTAGAACATTACGTAGGAAATCAGCATACATTGCACCATTTAGATTAACATCGATAAAATGGGGGCCAATTATCCTTCCTCCCCTAATGCCACACCATACATTAACCCGCCAAGGTCGCTAATGTTCCACTTGTCGCAGCCATCGTGGATTTTACTTTGCCCAATAATGCATATTATGCCGGTTTACGTTACCGCTGTTAGTGAATGAAGCTTCGTCGCTTAATAAATAGAACTCGTGCAAAAAATCTGTCATCGACCCGTAATTTCTCTTGTGCCCAGTGGCAGAACTGTACACGACGTTCAAAATCGTTGCCATGCAATTTCTGGTGCACAGAAATATGGTACAGGTACAATCGATGTTGATGTAGCTTTCTCAACACCGACGTTTCTGAGATTCCCGATTCTCGCGCAATTTGTCTGCTACTGATGTGCGGATTAGCCACGACAGCAACTAATACACCTACTTGGGCATCATCATTTGTTGCAGGTCGTTGGTGACGTTTCACATATGGCTGAACACTTCCTGTTTCCTTAAATAACGTAACTATCCGGCGAACGGTCCGGACACTTGGATGATGTCGTCCAGGATACCGAGAAAGCATACATAGCACACGCCCGTTGGGCATTTTGATCACAATAGCTATACATCAACACGATATCGACCTTTTCCGCAATTGGTAAACGGTCCATTTTAGGGTAATGTATCACGAAGCAAATACCGTCCGCACTGGCGTAATGTTACGTGATAAAATGGCTCTGTGCATTATGGGACCTAACATCTGAGGTCATCAGTCCCCTAGAACTTAGAACTATGTAAACCTAACCAACCTAAGGACATCACACACACCCATGCCCGAGGCAGGATACGGACCTGCGACCGTAGCGGTCGCGCGGTTCCAGACTGTAGCGCCTAGAACCGCTCGGCCAACCCTGCCGGCTGTTACGTGATACCACCCACGTACTTATACGTTTGTGACTATTACAGCGCCATCTGTCACAAAGCGAAAAAAGTGGTCCAACTACAACATTAATATTTCTTTACGTACTACACGAATATGTAATATAAAATGGGGGATCCTATTTAAAAAATCGCAGTTGATATCGTTTGACTTATGGCATCGCCATCTACCGGGCCAACCATAGCGCCATCTGGTTTCCCCCTTCAAGCTAGACGAGTTTCGTTCTTTGTAGTTTTTTCGTTTGATGCTTATTTCGTGAGATATTTGGTGCGGTCGCTATCAATGGACCACCCTGTATAGTCCTATTAGAAACCAAACAGATAGAAAAAAAACAAGAAAATCAGCGTTGTAATTCGGCAATTATAGAAGATAAAATTTACTTGCGAACGTCACGAAATTCGTAATATTATGCACTATAACTTGGGGACAGCCGCATCTCTACATATTTATTCATTGTGGGTGTATTTGGGGTGAAATGTCTCAGCTGGCACACTGTATATACAGAAGGTCTCTCAGGTGGAACGGTCAATGTTCACGGATATGACAGGAACGGTTATTCGGAGCAAAAATGTCTAGTAGATGAGCTGTAAAAGGTATACCTTAAGAGTTATGAGAACGTCTTTATCTTCGACACTGTGAAACATATCTCTTGTACTGCAAGCTCTTTGCTTTGCATGGTTTGGGCGGAGATAGTATGAACCAAAGCAAGAAAAAATTGTTTAGTTAACCTCGGCTCTAAACTGTGTACATTAAGAGCTGTAAACACTTGTTCACTAGATGAGATGTGTGTCACAGAAGCAAAGATGTTGAAATGCTCGTAGCTCTTCAGGTTTGCATTTTACAGCTGCTATTTATTTGTCTTTTTGCCTCGAGTGATAACTGCTCTCATAACGCAGAAAATTGACCACTCCTCCTGAGACACCACGTGTACTATTCGTGAGGCAGACAAGGAAGTGGATAGCTTGACATAACGTACAACGTGTTTCATATTAGTCATTCAGACATTATTTCATTACATCTGAAATTTAAGTAACAAAATTGAGTTGGAGGTCTGCAACACTGAATAACAGGGTGTTTTGCAATCGCTGGCTGCCGCTTAAGTTGTAGCGGTGGCTGCTCAGCGTGAATGTCTGCAGGTACAGCCATCGAAATGTTACGTCGCTCGTCCGATCAACGTGAAAAATCAGAAATTTATTCTATGTTACACATAATAGTATAAGACATAAATAAAATTATCGATCGAATTTTAAATTAAATTAATATATATTACTTTACTAGTAAATCTTCTCACTTGCAACCACTTAGCTGGGAATAAGGGGATTAGAACATTGTGAAAGTTCCAGGATCTTGACACAGTACACCTTGTCCTTTAAAAAACAGAAGTGCTTGCATTTGAATCATGTAGATTCTTATTACCTGTAACCAAGATTCGTTTTTACTAATAAGTAAGTCATAAAAATTAATAGACATGTATTCTATAAAATTATAAAATAATGCTATGTTATCGTATTGGTCTTCAGTCCAAAGACTGATTCGATGGAATTCCCACGATACTCTATCATGTGCAAGCCTCTTCATCTCCTAATAACGATCCCAAAGTACATCCTTCTCAATCTGTTTGCTGTGTTCATCTCTAGGACTCCCTCTACGATTTTTACAGCACACACTTCTCTCCAGTACTTCATTGGTGATCTCTTTATGTCTCAGAATGTGTCCTATCAAGCGATCCCTTCTTTTAGTCAACTTGTGCCACAAATTTCTTTTCTCCCCAATTCTATTCAGTACTGCCTCATTAGTTACTCGATCTACCCGTCGAATCTTCAACATTTCAAAAACGTCTATTCTCATCTTGTCTAATTTATATATCGTCCACTTTCCACTTTCAAGCGTAGCCACACCCCATACAAATATCTTCATAAAAGACTCCCCAACACTTAGATCTATGTTCGATGGTAACAAATTTCTCTTCTTCAGAGACACCTTTCCTGTCATTGCCGATATACATTATGCGTATACATAATAAGTACGCATACATGATCTGTAAACTGAATTGAATATCCATGCTTCTCTTTTCCGTCTGTATTTCACTTCTGTAGCTTCCCAACAGACGTTTCATTTTTTATTTCAAAGCTCACACTCATTTCCTTCGACACATCCACCATCTTGTCCCTACTACCAGACACATTTACTTAGGAATCCCACAAATGTGAATAGTTTTTGTATAGTTCGGTGATGTGGATGCTTTCCTCCTGATTTATTGTCTCGCACGCAAACAGAAACTTCCTTTACACGACGCGAAATAGTAACGAAGCACTTTGATGCGAGTACCCTCGAAACTGCCACCCACAACATGTTTCGCAGACCACTTCTACACTACACGTGACATGCCTCGCAAAGTAAATGTATGAGGCTGTTTCGGTTAGTATATTCGCTCATTAAACTACTGTAGTGTTTAGAAAAGATGGAGAGAAGCATTTCTGAAGAAAATTCCTTACAGTTTACGCTTTGCTGCATTGTGATCGACAAATACATAGAACTGTAAATTTTCCGTCAACATCGAACAATCATTCACAGTGTAGAAAGGTACTCTGAATACAAAAAAGAATGTGGTTGGACATACACTGTTGCTCTTTTTCTGTGTTCCCAACCCATACTCTCACTTCCTGGACACCGATGAACATCTCTTGAAGTGCGGGTCGTCGCCCGATGTGTGCCGATTGACACAGAAAATCTTACCTTGTTACCTCCGTAACACACCTGACACTACTGACCTCGTTCCCTTCTGTGTCAGGATGACTACTACTTTCCCCTCACTAAATATCATGCGCTCACATGATTCAACCGTATGACAATCGACTGCATCTTCGCTGAAGGGGAGAAAGTGGAGCTTGACTTCTGGTGGTACCTGGAAAACCCTCACAACACTCTGGAACGGAATTATTGTGAATTATTTACGCAGTGTTTTCGTAAACCCCTCCCCCTAATTGGGAACAACCAGACTCAGCATAACATACCGCGCAGCATCACATCGAAGGCAGAGTGACACGAATCGCAAGCAGAGCGAAATGAAAGCGATTGGCTAAATCAAGGTAAGCTACATCCATTGAGACATTAGCAAAGCAGCATTAGTCTGTTGCAGATATTTTAGATGGTATTGTTGGAAATGGAAACACCAGTAGCACCATTTCTTGAAGAAGTAGCGCAAGCAATACACATAGCTATTTTAGTTTATACTTTGAACCATATTTTTATTGTAACATTCTATTTTTATTCGAACATATTTACTAATAGTTATCTAAATAAATAAATAAATAAATAAAAAGGAAGAAATTATAGACCCGTGGAGCCTATCACCTTTGGAGAAGACTAGGGGATAGTTAGTGGCAACGCCTGAATTCGAATAGTTAGTTTTTTTTGGGGTAGAGTTAAAGTGGCGGTGGGGTAGGTAACTGCTCCTACATGCGGAAGAATCAGCAATGATCAATGGCATGAGGATGCGAAACGCAATGAAGCTACTTCATTAAATACACGTTAAGTGGATCCACAGGACAAGTGGCCTGTAATTGAAAAAGTGTAATGATGATCTCTCCATTGGCAAAAGATTCCGGAGGAGTCGTTTATTCGCATGTCCGGGAGGGGACTGCGAATGGGGAGATGACCATTAGAAAAAGTTCGATTAACCAACCGAAGGATAACGTTCTATGGGTTGCGGCGTGGAATGTCAGAAGTTTGAACCTGGTAGGAAAGCTAGAATATCTGGAAACGGAAATGCTAAGGGTGAATCTAGATGAAGTGGGGTCAGTGAAGTGAAAGGGAAAGAAGACAAGGATTTCTGGTCAGACGAGTACAGGGTAACATCAACAGCAGTAGAAAGTGGTACAACTGGAGTAGGACTCGTTGTGAATAGGAAGGTAGGACCGAGAGTGAGCTACTGCGATATGTTCAGTGATAGGGCTGTTCCCATCAGAATCGACAGCAAACCAGCACCGACAATGATAATTCATGTATCAATCTGACGTCGCAAGCCGAAGATGAAGAGATAGAGAATGTATGTGAGGATATTTAACGGATAATTAAGTATGTAAAGGGAGATGAAAATCTAATATTCATGGGGGACTGGAATGGAGTTGTAGGGGAAGGAGTAGAAGGAAGGATTATGGAAGAATATGGGCTTGGTACTAGGAATGAAAGAGGTGAAAGGCAAATTAAGTTCTGCAATAAATTTCAGCGAGAAATAGCAAATACTGTCTTCAAGAATCACAACAGGAGGATGTATACTTCGAAAAGTCTGGGAGATATACGAAGAGTTCAGTTGCTCAAATAGGGAGACCGAAATCGAATATTCAATTGCAAGGCGTACCCAGGAGCAGATATAGACGCAATTCACTATTTATTACTGATGAAGAATAAGCTGAAGTTTAAGAGATTAGTCATGAAGAACCAGTGCACAAAGAAGTGGGGGTACGGGAGAACTAAAGAGTGAAGAGATTTGCTTGAAGTTCTCTGAGGCTATAGGTACTGCGATAAGGAAAGCTCAGTAACCGGTTGAGTTGAAGAGGAACGTACAAATCTAAGAAGGGCAATTTCAGAAGGTGGAGGTAACCGCGAAGAAGCCTTGGGTAACAGGTAAAATACTTCAGTTGATGGGCGAAGGAAGGAAGTACAAATATGTTCAGGAAAATTCAGGAATACAGAAATACATGTCGCTTAGGAATGAAACAAATAGAAAGTGCAGGCAAGCTAAGGCTACATGAAAAATGTGAAGAAATCAAAAAAGAAATGATTGTCTGGAGGAATCACTCAGCATTTAGAAAACACGAAACAAAATTTGGTGAAATGAAAAGCAAAGGTGATGACATTAAGAGTGCAGTGGGAACTCCACAGTGAAACGAAAGGAGAGAGCGGGTACGTAGAATATATTGAATGCCTCTATGAGGGGACGAATTGTCTAATGACGTGATAGAAGAAGAAAAAGGAGTCGATACAGGAGGGATAGGGGATCAAGTCTTAGAATCAGAATTTAAAAGAGGTTTGGAAGGCTTAAGATCGAATAGGGCAGAAGGGATAGATAAGCGTTGTTGTTGTCGTCTTCAGTCCTGAGACTGGTTTGATGCAGCTCTCCACGTTTCTCTATGCTGTGCAAGCTTCTTCATCTCCCAGTACCTACTGCAACCTACATCCTTCTGAATCTGCTTGGTGTATTCATCTCTTGGCCTCCCTCTACGATTTTTACCCTCCACGCTGCCCTCCAATACTAAATTGGTGTTCCCTTGATGCCTCATAACATGTCCCACCAACCGATCCCTTCTTCTAGTCAAGATGTGCCACAAACTCCTCTTCTCCCCAATTCTTTTCAGTACCTCCTCATTAGTTATATGATCTACCCATCTAATCTTCAGCATTCTTCTGTAGCACCACATTTCGAAAGCTTCTATTCTCTTCTTGTCCAAACTAGTTATCGTCCATGTTTCAAGAATAGATAAGCATCTGTCGGAAATTCTAAAATCACTGGAAGTATAATATACAGAAGAATGGAAAAGAGAGTTGAGAATGTTTCGGTGACGATCAGCTTTGCTTTAGGAAAGGTAAAAACACCAGAGAGGCAGTCCTGAAATCGCTGCTGCTAATGGAAGCAAGACTAAAGACATATCAGCACACTTTCATAGGCTATGTTGACCTGGAAAAAGCGTTCGACACTATGAAATAGTGCAAGATGTTAGAAATTTCGAAAAAAATAGCTTTAAGCTGTAGGGGAAGGCGGGTGATAGACAGCCTGCACACGAGCCAAGAGGAAACAATAAGGGTGGAAGACAAATGCGCGTGGTTTAAAAAGGGCGTAAGGCAATGATATAGTTATTCGTACATACTGCTGAATCTATACATCAAAGAAGCAATGACGAAAATAAAAGGAACGTCTAAGAGTGGGATTCAAATTAAAGGTGGAAGGATATCAAAGATAGGATTCACTGATGAAATTGCTGTCCTCAGTGAAAGTGGAAAAGAATTACAGAATCCGCTGAAACTTAACGTCAAGATGCATAGGCAGCAAGGAGCATGGATGGAACAAGGAGGACATAAAAAGCTGACTAAAAAAAAGTGGCATTCTTGTCCAAGAGAAGTCAACTACTATTAAACATAGGCCTTAACTGGAGGAAGAAATTTTGAGAACATACGTTTAGAGTATAGCATTGTATAGTAGTGAGACATGGACTTTGAGAAACCAGGAACAGAAGAGAATCGAAGTATTTGGGAAGAAGTGCAACAGACGAATTTTGAAAATTAGATGGACTGATAATGCAGCGATTTATTTTCACTTGGCTTCTTACCCACTAGTAACTTTCAGAGAAGCGTCATGAGTGGCTAATTTTGAGTAAAACCTAAATATTTCGTTGGTTGCCTTGTTAAAATTTGCTTCTTTCGCCAAAACACAGCGGGAATACACAGTATCGCTTCTTCAACATGTTGTACAGACACAAATGCGCGAGAATTCTGTAACAGTGGTTTATTAAGTTTATTAAGCGTAGAACTCAGGGAAGTAAGTTCACTAGCTTATAAAAAAGCACATCCTTGGTACAAAATAAACGTATATTGTCTTCACTTATGTTGTACTAAAACCTATGGCCTTTCTCGTTTCAGCAGCTATCGATCGTCCCTAAAAATTACATTCTTTCTTGAAAATGTCTGTTGTTAGTGGATCAACAAGGTAGGTAACGAAGTTTTGCGTAAATAGCATGCAGTAAAATAGTTTCCTCTTTGTGTGCTATCTTTTTCCAAAATCTCATGTCGATATCTCAAACCGTTTATGAAACATGAGGAATGTTGTGGGTATTTCATTCTGGATTCATGTCTGGCGCAGCGAGATTGCAAATGAGTGTGCTATACCAGATCAGTTTTCTCGAGATTGGTGACAGATACGTCTAAAGGAAAATTCGATATGTTAGCTACATTTCATAAACAGCAACATATTATACAGGGTGGTCCATTGATCGTGACCGGGCCAAATATCTCCCGAAATAAGCGTCAAACGAAAAAACTACAAAGAACGAAACTTGTCTAGCTTGAAGTGATCCAACTAAAACATTCATATTTCTTTACGTACTACATGCATATGTAATAAAAATGGGGGTTCCTATTTAAAAAAAAAAACATAGCGCTATCTGGTTTGCCCCTTCAAGCTAGACGAGTTTCGTTCTTTGTAGTTTTTTCGTTTGATGCTTATTTCGTGAGATATTTGGCCCGATCACGATCAATGGACCACCCTGTATAATTTGCACCAAACGCAAAAATCATAGTGACCTCGGTTTCTCAATTCAAAGTTTTCGAATTTCGCCCAGTTTGTAACTTCCATGTAAATATCACAATAACTATGACCGTTAACGAAAAGATAGGACCTTCATCATGAACCTGACACCTAAAGCTATACGTAACGCAAAAATGAACTTTTTTTACCAAATAGTTTCTGTAAAATCGTTTGAGAAATAGCTCAAAGCGAGCGCCTCGATTCTGTCACCGCCAACCGGCCAAAATGTGGCAAACACTTGCCGGCTTCTCCTTCCGAACAAACGAATTAACTCGCCTAGCGCTTTGGACGAAAATTGGACACTGAGCGTCGGCCACCATATCCTGCGCGAACTATAGCAGAGGGAGCTGTAGGGGATGAAATCTGTAGAGGTGAACAGAGACTGGAATACATACAGCAAATAGTTCAGAACGACGGTTGGAAGGGCTATTCCGAGATGAAAGGGTTGGCACATGAGAAAAATTCGTTGTGGACCACATCAAACCAGTCAGAAGATTGATGGCTCAGAAAAAAATCATCATTTAAAGGAATTTATATGGATGATTATTATTTATTTATTTATTATACACGTAATAGACCCTTTGTGGATCACGTGAAACTTCTACAGTTCCTCCTTCGGTTTTCCATGAGACCTTCATTTTTTCGCTCATGGCATTCTTTCTTTCACCCGCCAACTTTGTACCGGTCTTTTCGGCTCTTGTCTCTGTCGGGACTTCCTACTTGTCTATTTTTCTTCTGTAGATGTTACTGTCTACAGTGTCGTGATGGTGAGTTGAGCATCAGTAAGGTCTCTTTGTACTTGTTTGGCCCATGCCTTACCATTAAGGTGTTCAGTGGCTGTGAGTATCTGGCGTGTGAGTCTATATTCAGGGAGTCTGTGTATGTGTCCATAGAATTTTAGGCGTCTTTTTCTAATGTCAGCAGCAATATTTGAAATATTCTCTGTAGTTTTGTTGGTTTTTAGTCTATATCCAGCTTCAGTTTTTCGTGGTCCAAGGATTTTCCTAATGATCTTTCGTTCTTCTTTTTGTAGCTTTTGTAGCAGCATTTTGTTATGGAGTGACAAGGCTTCTGTTGCGTATAGCACCGCGGGTTTAATGACAGAGCTGCAGTGCCTGATTTTTGCATGCATAGACATGCACTTTTTGTTGTAAAATTGGTGTGTTCGACCGTAGGCTCTCTTTAGTTTCTGTGCTCAAGTTTCTTGAGATTTTTTTCTAGTCCAGCGGGTTCCAAAATTTCCCCAGGTATTTAAAATGTGGAACTCAATTTATCCGTCCATATTTTGTGGTGAGATTCTGAATGTTTAAAGTGTACACATAAATTCCGTTTTCTCAAAAGAAATTTGCAAGCCAGCCTCCTCGGCGCAGTCCTTGAGTATTTCTATTTGATGTATTGCATTTCACTGTCGGTCAGAATTGCAAGGTCATCGTCAAAGGCTAGGCAGATGACTTCAGTTTTCCTTCCAATCTTTATTGGGGTCCATAGGCCACGAACGACCTGAATTGCATTTCGCCTGATTCGCATGCAACCCACATAACGCAGCTGTCTAGCAGGTCCTCTAATCGCTTCTTGGTACAGTCGTTTGGCTATTGAAATGGCTCCAACAAGTCACCACCAGAAAACTCGGCTCTGTATCGCAATAACTGAACACGTAAAGTAATACCACGATACTACAAATACCAGGGAACACCTTATCACAGATAAGACTGTCCTTAAGGCTTGTAAGCTCACATTTATTGCAATAAATGACATACCTGAAACGTTGCCACTCTCATTATTACGTCAGATAGGTAATGCACGTAGTAAGTTCGTCGTATTCATGATTTCCTCTTCAAAGTAACAGATCGTAGTTGTTATTTAACACAAAATGATAATAAAAATTTAAGTTATTTACGAGCAGCTGGTTGATAATATGTATGAACTTCAAATGACACGACGAACCGTCTCGTTCTGCATTTGGATTCAAACCCAGGTCATGCAGACTAAGATTTCTTGACTGACGGAAACTAACGGTCATTCCTGACTAGGCATACACAGAGTGATATACCTCGAATTAGACTGTATCAATTAGCAAATATTAACTTTAAATTACATAACGTAAACATTTTTAACGGACGCGAATACCTACCCAGCATCTATTATCCCTGTTAACGAACTACGAGAGATGTTAAATATTGCTTCTTCACATGTAACTTACTTGAAATGCCGTGATGTAAAGCTTTGTACTGGGCAGGCATTCGAACCCAGAACCTAATCGGATTGTTATCGAAACACAATCAACTGTGACATATCGGATTTTCTCGGCAGTAGCTAGATGTTTTACCTGAAATGACGAGACGAAACATTAATTTTTTCCTTCCCAGGACTCCAACCACAAACCTATCGCTGTTATACATTAGAGAAAACGAACGTTAAATATGGGTTTGTTACATCAGCAGCGACATGTGAGCATCTTTGAACTAGAAATAATATGACGAAGAGTTCAATGCTGACTGGGAATCGAACCCCACACATACCGTTGTTGAGTACACACAAAGAGACGTCAGCTACAGAATTTTTCTCCACCAGCAGCTCGGAATAACATCCTTGAACTTAGAGTGATCTCTCAAATAGTTCTGTATCTCACTGTGAGTCAAAAACGTCAGATATCGTTAGTGTTGACAACGCATGAAAATGTATTAAAAATCAAAATTGTTATCCATCAGCAGATAGGTGTTCTCATGCTAGAGTTTGATAATACATAATGAAAACTTTAGTGCCGGGCCAGCATTCGAACCCATTCACGCGCAATATGTGGAGATGTTGAGGAATCTGCAGTTTTGAACAAACAACAAATTGTAGTCGAGTTGTATTGTCACGAAGGGATCAGATTCCGCGTTAAGGGCGGTCTGAGTTGCATTCCAAGTTCAGAACCAATTTTATCGACATACAGAAGCTCAAATAAAAGATGGAATAAGGGTCATGTGACCCTACATAGCATTTATTTCGTCACTATAAATAAATAACTAGTATAAGAAAGGTTACTGGTGATAGAGTTTCTACATGTCGCCACTCCGTATTTTATTGTGCTGCAACCTAACGACTACTTGGTAGAGAAGGAATATCATGTTTAAAGTGAATTTCGGACCGCAATGCAATTATACCTTCTTCACTTGGCGTAGCCAGAAGAGAATAGAATCTGTCTCTCCCCATTAAAAATTACGGGCAGAAGTTGGAATCCAACCCAGACCATCATCATAGGAACCCATCATCAATCCAACAGACCACGAAACCATCTTCTGTAGGACTCATTTTTCTTCCATAACACCGTTGCGGCACACTCAGTGAGAATTATGACACACAGGCTCTCTGTAGTGGTTTGCAGCATGTTCAGTACTTTCATTTACTTGGGTGAGCGAATCGTTTATTAAAAAAAAATGAAATAAAACTACGCACGATAACCTTACGACGAAAGTCTGTTTTGATAAAACTGAGTATCTGTACACAAGCGTGCCTCTATCGGCACGAATTTGTAAAATACTACTCACTTAGATTTCGATTGGGTCTGTGTTTAATTGGTATGCTGTGTCATACTCAACCGGTATGCAAATGTGGCTTTTCATAAATAAAGTTATGTATTTCTAGAGACCCAAAATTTGCTTGTCAGCAGCGGAACGAGGCGTTAACTGTTGTGCAGCATTGTAAGTTTTTCACCATTGCACTATGAGCTGAAAGTATTTTCTTGCGATTTCCTAATCGATGTTTGATCTGACTGTTGTAGCTCTTTCACAGAAGGGATAAAAACTTTACATTCAGCGAGACTGGAACCGCGAACAATAACAGACTCTTTTTCAGAGGTCAGCACGTCACCACAGAGCTAGCGAAGAGGTATGTGTTGCCCATTTCTTTTACGTGGCCAATAGTGTCTAGAACTCGCAAAACGCCATGTAAAGGACGAGATTAGTTGCGATTCACACATGCAACGACTTTCCTGGGCTGAAAACCGTAAATTTACAATCTTTTGTTACACCTGAAGCGATAATAACCCAGATTATTCAATGGAAATGACAGGAAAAATCAAGTGAACTTTGAGGCTTAATTCCGTGCACACCAGGAAGTAACTCGTCGATCACAGAGCTGCCAAATATACCTTGCCTTGTTGCCAAATCTCAGTTACAGTACTAGCAGGAAGAAAATGAACCGATGTGATCCTACAGCGGGCTGGGAAGTGACCACAGCTGGCCTTTCAAAGACGCGGCTGCGACGGCGTGGAATACGTAATGCGTCTGATTTGCATTTCTGTAATCAGGTTTAGGGACTGGAGCGTAGTTACTAATAATACTCAGAACTGACTGCAAACTAAGCATCATAAATCAGTAACTCTCATAGATGTTTTTATATTTCTTTCGTAACGGTACTCAAACCTAAGAAAATCATTCACGGACGTTGTCGTGCCTCGCCGATAGTCGAGCACACCAAACAAATAAAAAAAGAATTGTGTGTGTGTGTGTGTGTGTGTGTGTGTGTGTGAGAGAGAGAGAGAGAGAGAGAGAGAGAGAGAGAGAGAGAGAGAGAGAAATAAAGATAAAGAAGAATGAGAGAGAGGGTAAAAAATTGTTGTAAAGAAATTGAATACCGGTATGGAAAGAAATCTTTCATTAAAATAACACGTTCCACGTCATTACGAAGTGTCGTTTTCATGATCTATGGAACAAGTATTAATCCAATTTAATCTAATCAATCACATTGCTGACTAGCCGTGAAGAGTCATGAATTACCGAAATTTTCGCCAATATCAGTAACCAAATCTAAACTTGAAAATAAAAGACTACAGTTTTTGTAATAAGCCGGGACTCCTATCAAGAGCCTTTCATCCCTGTTAACTAACCACGAAAAATGCCTGATATACCTCCATTTATAAGTAACAAAGTGTGTATGCATTTAAAGATGAAGTGCATGATGTGAAGTTCTGTGACGGAGTTACGAACCCAACACATAATCGGATTGTTAACTAAGTAAAATCAAATGTTACGGATCGGTTTTTCTCACCAACTGCTAGGTGTTCACACACACGTATACAATTCAACGATGGCTTGCAGAAAATAAAGGCGAAACTCGTACGACACTAAAATTGTGTTTTATTCAGTTGCTGTCCGACGGTCCATAAGTAAGAATTATCAATATACCGTAATACAACTTACTGTGTGTAAAGGTGCGTAAAGGTTTTCTCCTGATTTCGTTACAGAATTTTTCTAGAAATTCGCAGCCCCATAAAATAAATCAGAAAAAAAGGCCTGCACACGCTGGCCTCTACCACAGTTTGAACTGACGACTTATTGAGCCATTGCGGCACGAGATATGGGCTGTACCAAGGGGCTATGGAAATACTGCTAACAACACGCCACTCTAATCAGCGACATAATGCATCGTGAAAGATAATAAAAGTTGTCAATTATGTGAAGAACAGCATTTCTTTAGCCAAAAAATTGAATATTCTGACTCAGTGTCTTAGATTACATGAGGATTATATAGCACGAGTCATTCAAATGGATAGGTGAGTCAATTCAGTGCCATACGCGGAAGTGATTGTACTGTCACAGTTTGCCAAATGTTTGTGACGATCTTGCCAGTTCTCAGCTGTTTTAGGAATAGCTCTGTAGCGTTATGGGAGGAGAATCCTGTGCTCATAATATAGGAGGATACAGAGAAGAGGCGGGGGGTTTGGTTGATATGCAGCGTTTTCTCCTACCAGTTGCGCCAAACATTCAGGTGTGCAATCTTCCATCACGATTACAGTTTCCCACAAAATATATACGAATAAAACACGTACCTTGTTACTTTGTGACAAAAGATTATTTCAGTACAATAAAAAGTCTTTGGAAATCAACTTTGCCCACCTTTCACGAAAAGTAAGATAACGAACACTTTGCACCTCGAAATCGATTGCATCTATGTGCAGTCTTGTGATCATACAAGTAGAATTTCATTAATTGCACGAGAATGTAGAAAAATGTTGGTGCAAACGAAAGCTGTAAGAAACACAGTTAACTAATTATTTTTTACTACATAACAATAAATTCATTTGAAAATTCAGAAGAGAATAAACTAAAAATTATGCCCATTAAGACAGAAACTAAAATGCAGATTCGGGCACTGTGCAGATCTGCACTTTTTTTCATCTTCAGATATATACAAATAATATATACTAGCTGCGGTTATAGGCGCTACAGTCTGGAGCCGAGCGACCGCTACGGTCGCAGGTTCGAATCCTGCCTCGGGCATGGATGTGTGTGATGTCCTTAGGTTAGTTAGGTTTAATTAGTTCTAAGTTCTAGGCGACTGATGACCTCAGCAGTTAAGTCGCATAGTGCTAAGAGCCATTTGAACCAATATATACTAATCAGCGTATTCATTGCTTTCGTAATTTTTCCCTCTTGTTTAGTCATCTAGTGATGAACTGGATCCACACCCATGGATCTGATTGTTTCTTTGTATCCTTGCATCTACTACCTTGTGTGTTATTGTTCGGTGTTCAAAAAGCAAAATATTATGCCTGCTCCCACGAGGTATTACAACGAGGTCCCAAGAAGGCTAATGAATTATAATCAAAATACAGTGAGACGCCAGTTTGTCTATCGTCATGGTGTTAAGTCGACAGAAATAGTTGGGTGTTATTGCCTGCATCACCGGCATCCCATTGTCGTCTTCTCTTATTGAGATTTTCATATTACCCTGAACACAAGACGCCGAGATAAATATGTATATTCCCCGTGACGAAACATCCCATATTCCATTCATCCTGATCCATTCGTTGCTTACATCGGCAGCAATGAGTGATAGGGAAGCTGTTGTGAGCTGACGAATAACAATAAAAATGGTAGTAATAACGAATCAGTAATCAAGGATGTTACTGCGTTACAGACGATTAACAATCTGAATGTTTAATTGGCCCACTGCATAGGTGTTCTTACCACTTTGTTACTGAATTCTGTTCTGGCTGTTTGCAGAGAGAAAAGAAAGAACCCTGTAGCCATACATATCGCTAGTACAACGAGATATTACCTATCAACTATCCTTGCTTTACATCACGAGACGAACATGGCGTCACCGAGCTGATATTTGAAATACATTTCTGTTTTCTCTCTCCGTCTCTCTTTTTTTATTTTTGTTTTTACTTTTTGAGGAAAGCATCGAGAAGCGCGAATAAGCAAGTAGGCATATAAACTGTTTACAGTTATTTTCACTGGGATACGTAATGCAAAAATACAACTTTTAAGTGTATTATTGCGTAATTCCAGTTATTGACAGTCTATTTGTGAACTTCTCGCATTCAGTCGGGTGAAACCTATCACAGAAGCAAGCAAAACACAAATATTTCTTTTACCATGCGCATCATACAAACGAAATCGAAATTCCGCTATATGGCACGGAAAACACATCTGATTCATATTGATAAATACGGCTCTATCAGATACAAATTTGGATGCGTACCAAGTGTATAAAAGTATATCTTGAAATACGCAGAAAGTCGCATGGAGGTATTCGACTGAAACATAGCGATGACCAAGACTGTAACTAGGGTCAACAGCATCGTCGTCTACCACCTTGACAACTCGAACGGTGACAGTGCTCGGCCGGTTACTTACGTTTACTGGTATCAAAGCTACAGAATGAAAGCACAAAAATGTTAATAATCCGAAGATCATTAGAACCCATAGAAAGTAAAGCAGTCATCAATCGGAAGAGTGGTTTGAAAACCACAGTGCTTTAATAGGCATGGTCTTGTTGGAGGTGGTATGCCGTTGCTTCCCTCAGACCTTTGAGTTGAATTACCTAGCTACTTAATAGAGAAACCTATAGCTTAACGTGGCTTTCGGACCACAGTGCAACTCGGCATTTTTCACAGCAACAAACCCTGCCTGTTGCGAAATAAGTGTAAAATGGCACATGAAAGTCATGGGCCTAACGACGGATTGAACCTGAGACTTTCGCATCCATTCTCTTGCTCTTTATCACTTTGCCACTATGCAGGTACTACTTTGGTTTTTGCTTAGCATTAAAATTAAGGATCTCTCGTTTGTGCCTGCGTTGGCACATGCGTATCCCTTAGGAGTCCTTACTTTTGGGATTACCCTCGTATACGTGTGTGTAAACGCCTTCCGATGCCCACTCAAGGAAGTCTACCTACAATATTATAAATATGTCTCAGTTTGTGGATGAACTCAGACTTAGGTTGATAATCATTTTGAATATTTATAAGTGCTGTACCCACTGGTGTTAAACTAGCTTTCAGCCAATGATTCCCACAGCTACAGGAACACTACTTGTGATACCTCTTAGACAAAATACTTACGCAGTGCTATCAGACGATTAGATCAACCTGACACAGACTGTGGGAAGTTAGTTTTACAACCTTCGTACCTGGATAAAGAGCTTTTCCTATTTGAGATATCTGTGAGCGTTGCTGCATAAGACGATTTAAGAATAAACTAAATTCCTTCAGCTACGCCACTGTTAAAAGAAATCGTCTTAACGGCACTAGATCGTGGTTTGTGAATCGTTTACCGCCCGTACTCTGCCGCATTTCGCTGGTTGGAAGGCAAAAAGCTTACTGACAAATTTCACACCAGGAAAAGGGGGACGCAATGTCTCCCACTGG